>NC_133326.1:363333573-363454752 GCF_042186555.1 Aquarana catesbeiana | reverse complement strand
TTACCACTCTTACATCTTACAGGGAGGTCATTTCAAGATCATCCATAACAAAAACGATTAATGTACAGGACACTCCTCTTGGACTTATATCTGACATGAGTTGAGGGATGAATGCCTGTTTTTTTTATACTGGTCTGTCCTCTCCCCCTCTATGACTATCATGTCTTGGCAGCATTCTCCGTTTGCACCCCATTTCTAGCAAGCTTACATAGTCCACTTTTCTTTGACAATTGTGAATTGCCACTCTCCTGAAGAAGTGCCTCACCAAAATGCATCAAAATTTAGTAACCCCTCCATAGTGTTGTCTTATATTGATTACAATGTTGATTAGGATATACACTATATTGTCAAAAGTATTGGGACACCTGCCTTTACACGTACATGAACTTTAATGGCATCTTAGTCTGTAGGGTTCAATATTGAGTTGGCCCACCCTTTGCAGCTATAACAGCTTCAACTTCTAGGAAGGCTGTCCACAAGGTTTAGGAGTGTGTCTATGAGAATGTTTGACCAATCTTCCAGAAGCACATTTGTGAGGTGAGAAGGCCTGGCTCGCAGTCTCCGCTCTAATTCATCCCAAATGTGTTCTATCGGGTTGAGGTCAGGACTGTGCAGGCCAGTCAAGTTCCTCCACCCCAAACTGCATTGCACTTGGTGATGTAAGGCTTGGATGCAGCTGCTCGGTCATGGAAACCATGGGTTTCCATGAAGCCCTCTACGCAGTGTTGCTCTAATCTGAAGGCCACATGAAGTTTGGAGGTCTGTAGCCATCAACTCTGCAGACAATTGGCGACGTCTGCACACTGTGCGTCTCAGCATGTGCTGATCCCGCTCTATTTTACGCGGCCTATCAGTTGCTGTTATTCCCAGTTGCTTCCACATTCTTATAATACCACTAAAACTTGACCATGGAATATTTAATAGCAAGGAAAATTTCATTTATGGACTTATTGTACAGATGAAAACCTATCACGATACCACACTTGAATTTACTGAGCTCCTGAGCTCTACCCATTCTTTCACAAATGTTGGTAGAAGCAGTCTGCATGTCTAGGTGCTTGATTTTTTTTTTTCACACCTGTGGCCATGAAGGTGATTGGAATACCAATGATTAGGAGGGGTGTCCCAATACTTTTGTCAATACAGTGTATATGGGGTAGTACATTCTTGTTCAATTATGGGGTCACATAGCAGTGATATTTTGACTTATGTGGATTTTTAATTGTTTTTCGAGTATATGTAATTTTAATAGACTAGCAGTTCAAGCCAAGGCGTGGCTGCAGCAGTCAGCATATGAATAATGTATCAAAATCAATAGATGGTGCTGCGCACTAAGTGATAACAGAATGCATGAGTGCTGCCAACACTGGGGAGCTACAGTTCATTGAGGGATCCATGAATGCAAACATGTACTGTGACATACTGAAGCACAGCATGATCCCCCTCCCTTCAGAGACTGGGCCGTAGGGCAGTATTACAACATAAGGACCCCAAACACACCTCCAAGACTACCACTGCCTTGCTAAAGAAGCCGAGGGTAAAGGTGATGACTAGCCAAGCATGTCTCCAGACCTAAACCCTATTGAGCATCTGTGGAGCATCCTCAAATGCAAGGTGGAGAAGTGCAAGTTCTCCAACATCCACCAGCTCTGTGATGTCATCATGGAGGAGCGGAAGAGGACTCCAGTGGCAACACGGGAAGCCCTGGTGAACTCCATACCCAAGAGGGTTAAGGCAGTGCTGGAAAATAATGGTGGTCACACAAAATATTGATGCTTTGGGCCCAATTTGGACAATTTCACCTAGAGGTGTACTCACATTTGTTGCCAGAGGTTTAGACATTAATGGCTGTGTTGAGTTATTTTGAGGGGACAGCAAACTTACATTGTTATACAAGCTTAGCAAAGTGTAATTTCTTCAATGTTGTCACATGAAAAGATATAATAAAATATTTACAAAAATGTGAGGGGTGTACTCACTTTTGAGACTATATATATACACTTTTTTTTAAAGCGTCCCTGCAAGCTTACGCAGCAAAGAAAAAGCACACAAGACGCACCCGCATATGTAAATGGTGTTCAAATCACACATGTGAGGTATTGCTGCGATCATCAGAGTGAGAGCAATAATTCTAGCACTAGACCTCCTCTAACTTAGTAACTTTTTTTTTTTTTTTTAAAGCGCCGCCTATGGAGATTTTTAGGTACCGTAGTTTGTCACCATTCCACGAGTGTGCGCAATTTCAGAGCATGAAATGTTGGGTATCCATTTACTTGGCGTAACGTCATCTTTCACATTATACAACAAAAATTGGGCTAACTTTACTATTTAATTTTTTTTTTTTTTTTTTTTTTAAATACTGTCATGTTCCTATTCTCTAAAACTATGTGCAGCACTTCTTATCTACATACACCTGTAGTAGAATATGGGGTAGGATTTTGATGCCAAGAGCCACCATGCATTTGCTCCCTCTCCAATCTGCTCTAGCTGCATAAGCATGTCAATACAGGTAGCCAGCTTGCGTTCTCACGCCCAGGAGCGTGCGCGCACACACACACACACGCGCAAGGGTGGTACCATGGGACCCCACAAAGAAATGCCAAACTGGAAGAGGAAACCTAAGGCAGGATCTTTGGACCAACTCCAGGAATAAAAGGAAAAAACTTTAAAAAAAAAACCCGACAGGAAAAGTGGCCATGTAAGCGGTTAGAATTGCAATTAAAATATTATGGCTTAACACCGCTTTAAAGTCACAGAATTAGCAAATAAACTGCTTTTTATGCGCTTGGTGGTTCACAAAATACCAGTCCACAGCAACCATATGGCATAAAGATGCTTCTATAAGTAGAAGCGCTCCATTTAAAAGAGGACAATTTTCTTGCAGCTTGTCTCCATGGCAACCCATCTTTTTGACAGCGAGAGCTACCATAAATAACTGCAAGCTTCTTTTAGAAGTATCTTTTTCACAGTCTGTCAAGTCATTAACAGCTGCTATAAACACAAATAGTTTGTGGCATTAGGGACAGTAATGTAACAATACTATCCAACACAGTCAGCTGCTCATTGCATGCAATTTTCATGCATATAATATATAATTGCAGATGACAAAATAATTAGGTATAAGCAATGTAAAGCACAACAGCAAATGCAGTAGTCTCTACTATTGCCAATGATTATAGCAAATTGATAACCAACAAAATGCCAGTCTCTTATTTATTCATAAACACTTCAGTATTCATAATGAAACAACAATGGCAAACGTCAAATGCAACTCAAGACAACAATTAAATGAATTAATGAACCGATAATACTGTCCAGATCATTTTCAATCATGCTGAAGTCAATCAAATGAAAACAAGCAAACTGTTCAAGCAGTCATGTAATAAATCAGATATGTAAACCACAGTGGCTTGGTGATATTCAGTACTGGCACCTGCAGATCTTAGCCATCGCCTTGAATTACAATTGATGTTATCCAATAGCTGTTCCCAACTTCGTCACAGACAGGTGTAATATAATGTGCTGTAAAAAGAAAAGCTTTGTCCCATTCACAGATTAAAGTGACTGTTTGAAAAAAAAAAAAAAAAAAAATCACATAATTGAAAAAAATTAAAAGCCTTCCTGAAAAGGAATGGTTTACACTTGCCTGTCCTGCCACCCTCACCACAATCTTCACCTTCTTGAACAGCAAAGCTTGCTGAATACCAGGCGCCCCTTGTCAAGGACACCTGAAACTAAAAAGACTCAGCTGTCAAAATGACAGCTTAGGCCATCCTGTGTTACATGAGTGCCAATAGTTCTATTGTATAAGCAAGCATGGCACTTTTACAGACACACTGATAGTAGAGCCTTCATTGCATGCTTCGTTTTCATAGGAGCAGCTGCCAAGCCTGTGGCTTTGTCTATGTATAGACTAACAATTCCACAAGCTTGTTTATACAGGAGAACCCAAACCAATTGGGCAAGCCCTCTCTCACTAGATGACCCATCAACTGGGAGTAGGCCAAATAAAATATTCTGCAACTATCCAATAAACCTTTGTACCACAGAAAAACTAGATAAATTACTGTATAAATGACACTGGCAGGGAAGGGGTTAACACCAGGGGTGATTAAAGGGTTAAAATGTTCCCTAGGGAGATGCTTACTGTGTGGGGCAGTGTCACACTGAAGGAAAAGAATGAATCACAAGATCTTTCCCTTCCTGACAGATTCGCTGTTTACCTTGTTTACACAGGCACACTGAACGACCGGTGGGTCACGTCGGCTATCGCGGCCGCCGGACACATCCAATCAGTGTCCGATCACAGCGGGAGCGGCGCTCCGGTGGAACAGCCTCAGATGATACCTGGAGATGAAACAAATCTCCCTATGTAAGTGTTCATGTATGTCTACTGTCTTTCCCTTTCTAAATTCTTTAGAATTCTTACTTCCTCATTCTGCACTGTGAGTGTAGTCTTGGCTTACACTGGGAGTCAGCTAATTGGAGGAAAGGCACACACCCCCTCCATATAGGCAGAGACTTGCAGAGCTGTGCTGTGAAAAGACAAGCTCTCTGCTAATCATAGAACCCTCCCTTACACAAACTTCAAACTGCTTTTATCTCCCATCTCAGAGAAATTGTCAGAAGAGCATATGCTGATAACAGAGAACGAAACAGCAGAAAGACACGGGACTCAGTGCTTTGGAGAGAGATAATAAAAACACTGCAGATATATGTGCCTAGGTCAAATTTCATGAATCAGGTTTACATCCACTCTTAATTCCACTGCGCCAATATCACAATGGTGTGAACAGGCCATTAGTAACAGAAGGAGAATGCACATCATTGATTTTACTTTAAAAACAAACCTTACTTTAATATCTTTATAAATGATATAGGGTCAGAGATTAAAAAGTACCATTTCAGTCTTTGCAGATGACACAAAGCTATGCAGTGTAATAACGTCCTTACAGGATGTCTCCAATTTACAAGCCAACCTCAATGCACTGTTTAATTGGACAACTATATGGCAAATGAGGTTTAAACGTTGATAAATGTAGTTATGCACTTGGGGGCAAGGAATATGCATGCATCATACATACTAGGGGAAGTACAACTTGGGAATCAATGGTGGAGAAGGATCTGGGTGTGCTGGTAGATTGTAAGCCTAATAATAGCATGCGATGCCAAGCTGTGGTTTCCATAATGTGAAAACCTGTGTATACACACACACCTCCATAGAAAATATGCTGTATACAGATGTATTGGCCATGGCTAAGCTATGCTGAGCGTGAGTAATATGGCTGAATAGCCAACTTTATGCTTAATGGATAGTGAAAAGCTGCACCATTTGCGTACATTTTCTCTATCTGTCCCCTATAACAGAGATCCTTTTTATGTACACAGATGTACGTCGGGAGAATGGCACAGGCAGGCAAATGGGCGTACTGGAGTGCCGGGAACTCAATGTTCGCCGGCGGCACGCGATTGCGGTGTGGGGAGGCAGAACGGGGAGATGCCTTTGTAAACACTGATCGCTGTATAAATCAAAATGGTCCCAAAATTGTGTCAAAAGTGTCCGCCGTGTCGCAGTCACGATAATATAAAAAAAAAAAAAAAAAAAATCGCAGATCGCCGCCATTACTATTAAAAACAAATTATAATAAAAATGTCATAAATCTATCCTCTATTTTGTAGACACTATAACTTTTGCGCAAACCAATCCAATATACGCTTATTGCATTTTTACCAAAAAATATGTAGAAGAATACATATCGGCCTAAACTGAGAAAGAAATTCATTTTTTTATATATATTTTGGGGGGATATTTATTATAGCAAATAGTAAAAAAGAATATTGTTTTTAAAATTGTCGCTTTTTGTTTATAGAGCAAAAAAAAAAAAAAAAGCAGAGGTGATCAAATACCACCAAAAGAAAGCTCTATTTGTGGGAAAAAAAGGACGTCAATTTTGTTTGGGTACGTCGTCGCACGACTGCGCAATTGTCAGCTAAAGCGACCCAGTGCTGAATCGCAAAAAATGCTCTGGTCAGGAAGGGGGTAAAATTTTCCAGGGCTGAAGTGGTTAAATACTCTTGAAATCTCTCCTACAATGTGATCATACAGATGTTTATCTGTGGACTCTGCCTTAGATGTGCCTTACGTGTCTCATATAAAAAATGAACAGCATGGCAGACCTGGCAAGCAGTTGGTAGCAGGTGGCCTGGTTCATAGATACTAAATATGCACAAGCTGGATTTATAATGCACATAAAATATTAATGCAATGTTTGAGAAGGCAAAATAAAGAATAATTTGCCACTGACATGGTGTTTAATGCTGTGTTTCAAGATTAGCAAGTAAAACAGATTTAAATCCATTTCAAACAATGTCTTTTGTGTTTCTAATTTTCGATAATTGATCCATCCCCCCCCCCAAAATTGGATAATGTTGGCTGTCCGTACTGGTGTTTTCACATGCAATGTGAGAATATTGACTTTTTCCTAAGGAGTATTTTACAAAGTCAGTATGTGTAGAGTGGAAAATAGTTCAGAAAATAGTATAAAAGGCTTTGAGAGGCATCTACTGCACTGTAAACCCAACCTGTGTATACAGCAAAAAGGTGATACAATGTAGCTATAACAGTGATCTATCAACCCATAGATTAGTCCATTTTTTTCCTTCAATCTCCTGGTTGAAGGAAAAAAAAACCTGACTATTCCCTCTCCACTGAGCTATTGTATTCTGACAGCGAAGTTTCCCCACCGCCAGAATATACTGATCAACATTGAAGGCTAGAGACAGGGCAGCTGTACAGAAGTTAAATCAGTAGATCACAACCTCCCTGCCCATACATGAATGCAAGTTTGGCTGGCCTCTGCTGAACCTGACAAATTTTGATACATGTATGGCCAGCTTTAGTTGCTAGAATGAGCCTTGTTGCAGCTACAGTGGGGACGGAAAGTATTCAGACCCCCTTAAATTTTTCACTCTGTTATATTGCAGCCATTTGCTAAAATCATTAAGGTTCATTTTTTTCCTCATTAATGTACACACAGCACCCCATATTGACATAAAACACAGAATTGTTGACATTTTGCAGATTTATTAAAAAAGAAAAACTGAAATATCACATGGTCCTAAGTATTCAGACCCTTTGCTGTGACACTCATATATTTAACTCAGGTGCTGTCTATTTCTTCTGATCATCCTTGAGATGGTTCTACACCTTCGAGTCCAGCTGTGTTTGATTATACTGATTGGACTTGATTAGGAAAGCCACACACCTGTCTATATAAGACCTTACAGCTCACAATGCATGTCAGAGCAAAAGAGGTCAAAGGAACTGTCTGAAGAGCTCAGAGACAGAATTGTGGCAAGGCACAGATCTGGCCAAGGTTACAACAAAAATTTCTGCTGCATTTAAGGTTCCTAGGAGGAGCACAGTGGCCTCCATAATCCTTAAATGGAAGACGTTTGGGATGACCAGAACCCTTCCTAGAGCTGGCCGTCCGGCCAAACTGAGCTATCGGGGGAGAAGAGCCTTGGTGAGAGAGGTAAAGAAGAACCCAAAGATCACTGTGGCTAAGCTCCAGAGATGCAGTCGGGGGGATGGGAGAAAGTTGTAGAAAGTCAACCATCACTGCAGCCCTCCACCAGTCGGGGCTTTATGGCAGAGTGGCCCGACAGAAGCCTCTCCTCAGTGCAAGACACATGAAAGCCTGCATGGAGTTTGCTGAAAAACACTTGAAGGACTCCAAGATGGTGATAAGATTCTCTGATCTGATGAGACCAAGATAGAACTTTTTGGCCTTAATTCTAAGCTGTATGTGTGGAGAAAACCAGGCACTGCTCATCACCTGTCCAATACAGTCCCAACAGTAAAGCATGGTGGAGGCAGCATCATGCGGTGGGGGTATTTTTCAGCTGCAGGGGCAGGACGACTGGTTGCAATCAAGGGAAAGATGAATGTGGCCATGTACAGGGATATCCTGGACAAAAACCTTCTCCAGAGTGCTCAGGACCTCAGACTGGGCCAAAGGTTTACCTTCCAACAAGACAATGACCATAAGCACACAGATAAAATAATGGAGTGGCGTCACAAAAACTCCGTGACTGTTCTTGAATGGCCCAGCCAGAGCCCTGACTTAAACCCAATTGAGCATCTCTGGAGAGACCTAAAATGGCTGTCCACCAACATTTACCATCCAACCTGACAGAACTGGAGAGGATCTGCAAGGAGGAATGGCAGAGGATCCCCAAATCCAGGTGTGAAAAACTTGTTGCATCTTTCCCCAAAAGACTCAT
The DNA here is from genome assembly GCF_042186555.1 of Aquarana catesbeiana. Classification (NCBI taxonomy): domain Eukaryota; kingdom Metazoa; phylum Chordata; class Amphibia; order Anura; family Ranidae; genus Aquarana; species Aquarana catesbeiana. Next base: position 363,446,466 of record NC_133326.1, on the reverse strand, counting down.
GGCTGTATTAGATCAAAAGGGTGCTTCTACTAAATGCTGAGCAAAGGGTCTGAATACTTAGGACCATGAGTTATTTCAGTTTTTCTTTTTTAATAAATCTGCAAAAATGTCAATTCTGTGTTTTTCTGTCAAGATGGGGTGCTGTGTGTACATTAATGAGGAAAAAAAATGAACTTAAATGATTTTAGCAAACTGCTGCAATATAACAAAGGGTGAAAAATGTAAGGGGGTCTGAATACTTTCCGTCCCCACTGTATATAGCCAACAGGAACAAGGGGAGAAAACACAATGACTGTGTGTCGATTGTATTTATTTTTTTTTTTAAGTTTAACCATATTATACAATATACAAATTATATAGTATTAAGCACATTTATGATATTGGCATTGATTCAAAGTAAATCTTGCTACTCCTACTCAATTACAGGACACAGCGGATGGTGGGGGAACCAAAGTGAGTGGCAGGGGACGCTATACATAAAGTGTTGCATTGCAGTGGCACTAAGAGTTCGGCAAGAGCCTACTCACCACCTCTCAAAGGGCAATTCTATTGCTTCCGTTATAATCCGACATTCATTTGGTTTTTTCAACATAGCAACAAGTTTGTTTTAACGTAATCTTAATGAACTTTCTGACACAGTGATGCACCAAAATGAAAATTCTGGTGCCAAAACCAAAAATTCAGAATGCACTTGGGTCGAAAAAAGAAACCGAAATGGACAGTTTAGCTCTGGTTCACATTGATGAATGCGTGCATGCGATGTGAAATGTTAAATCGCATGCCAAATCTGTGCCAATCACAGCGTCCGAATCGGTGCCGCACCAATTCCTAAAAGTAGTTTTTGTACTATTTTTGGCCATTTTGGGGTGCGATTTCCATTGACATCTGTGCAGAAACCCGCACAGATGTCACTAAAATCGCCTCCGAAATCGGGACTGAAGGCACGATTTCATTCCCGCAGTCAGTGTGAACCAGGGCTTAAAAAACTTTTTTTTTTTTTTTTTTTAAATGCAATATGCCTGGCGTTTTTGCACTGAAGTCAATGGAGGGGCATGATTTTGTATTGCAGTTACTAGGGGGCGTTTTTGCATTAAAGCCAATGGGACATGATTTTTCATTGAAGTCACTAGGGGTTTTTTTTGCATTGAAGTCCATGAGGTGCAGCATGCCATTATTGGCACTTTTTTTTTTTTTTTCTATCGGCAAAAACGCTGATAACCGTATTTTCGGTTGATAATTTTCTGTGCTTCCCTCTATTTGTCCTGTTGTCTATTGTCCTAAAGATAGATCATGGAATTCCAACATTTTACAATAGGCATCAAAACAAGATTAGAGGGGGAAACTTCCACTGGGATCACTTGTTCCAGGGACAAGTATTCAACAGGAGACTTTCCTTCAATTTGTCACAGGTAGATGTCTGTAAGTGCCGTTATGTACAGTATAATCAATCAGTGCTGTTTGACTGTAGGCGATGAAGAAGCCCCTCTAGCTCATACCAGAAGCTCTGCTATGGCCAACTAAAGTGAGGACTGGTCAAAAATGTTATTGGACCATGGACGCATACCTTCAATGGGGTAAACTATATAGATACAGTATAACATTATTTATTCCAATTACCTCCTTTTAAGGTCCTTTGTAAACAGGAAAAACATTACCTCACTGGTGGTGGAGTAAGCTGAAGAAAAGCCTATACTAATTATTCTTAAAAACGTTCCCTCCTCTGTGTACTTCTTTTTTTTTTTTTTTTTTTTTTTTAAATGCTCTGTTCATGCGATCCTGCAGCTCCAGCTCCCCATTGTGTAAGGTAGCATTCAACAATGGCTAGGAGTTCCAGGAACCGTGACATCACCCACAGGCTTTCTCCTCTCCTCTACAGCAGCTGCACTCTGACACAGGAGAGCCAAAGCTGCAAGATCATGTGACAAGACTGGAGCGCATTAAAGAAATAAAAAAAAAAAAAAGAAAAGAAAAGAAAAGAAAAAAAAAAAATTGGAGTTACTTACCGGTAACGTCCTTTTCCAGGAGTCTTTCAGTACAGCACCATAGAGAGACCCTGGCTCCTCCCCTTCTGAGGAAACACCGCCTTCAACTTTAAGCTTTAAACCTCACCGCTCCCCCCCGGCCCCTCAGTTCTTCAAGAGGACCTCCGGTTAGCTGGGGAGACACAAGGACAAGTCATAATAACTCTGATCTTACCTGACGTTCTTCTGCGATGAACTCTTCACGAATGTCCCTAAAGTAGGGTGGGTAACTGTGCTGTCCTGAAAGACTCCTGGAAAAGGACGTTACCGGTAAGTAACTCCGATTTTCCCATTTACGTCTTTCAGGACAGCACCATAGAGAGGATGAGCGAGCACCTTACCTTAGGGTGGGACTACTGCCTGCAGAACCTTACGCCCAAAAGCCTGGTCTTTTGCTGACAGAAGGTCTAATCTGTAGTGTTTCACGAACGTGTCGAATCTGGACCACGTTGCCGCTCTACAGATCTGTTCCGGAGACGCACCAGCCCACTCGGCCTGAGAGGTCGCCACTGCCCTAGTGGAGTGTTCCCTGATACCCCTAGGGGCTTCCATCCCGCTAATTATATAAGCCTGGCTGATGACTAACCTTAACCACCTAGCTATGGTGCGCCTAGAGGCTCTGCCCCCCTTCCTGGTTCCTGAAAATAACACAAAAAAGGAATCAGATTTTCTAAATGGTTTTGTATCCTCCAAGTACTGCAGGACACACCTTCTTACATCTAGTTTATGAAACCTATGTTCCTGTTCCCTCACAGGATTCACACAAAAAGTGGGCAAAACAATTTCCTGGCCTCTATGAAAAACCGAGGCCACCTTAGGAAAAAAGGCCGGGTCGGTTTTAAAAACTACTCGGTCCGGAAATATCTGAAAAAAAGGTGCCCTAATGGAGAGGGCCTCGAGTTCACTCACTCTTCTTGCCGTAGTGATTGCCACCAAAAACACCGTTTTGAGGCTAATCCATTTTAGCGTACACGTCTCCAATGGCTCAAAGGGTTCCCCTGTAAGCGCTTGTAAGACCAAAGAAAGATCCCAAATCGGGAAGGGGGAGACCCTCAAAGGTCTCTGCCTACTCAATGCTTTAAAAAATCTAATGATCCAAGGATCGGAGGCTAGTTGTTTATCCAGAAACACACTCAAAGCGGAAACCTGTCCCTTCAGGGTGCCAAGGGCTAACCCCTTGTCCGCCCCTGCTTGCAGGAACTCTAAGACCGCTATAGTACTGTGAACATCAAAGGAAGTTTCTGTGCACCAGCTATTAAAACGTTTCCACGTTTTTTGGTAGATAGCCTGGGTTTCTTTTTTCCTGCAATTTAGGAGGGTCTTCACTAAGCTATCTGAGAAACCCCTGCTCTTTAGCAATTCCTCCTCAGTAGCCAAGCCGCGAGGCTCCATCTCTCCACCTGGGGACAACAGATTGGCCCCTGGGAAAGGAGATTCTCCTGAACTGGCAAAAGCCAGGGGGGTTCCGCTGCCAGACTTCTCAGGATGGAGAACCAAGGCCTCCTGGGCCAATGTGGCGCAATAAGAATGAGGGTCGTGTTTTCCAGCTGGAATTTTCTTAGGACGGCCGGGATCAGTACCGGAGGGGGGAAGGCATAACACCTGTCGAAAGCCCAACTCTGAGCCAGTGCGTCTACCCCTAGGGCTCCATCCCACCTGTTTAGGGAGAAGAAAAGATGCACCTTCCTGTTTTCTCTCGAGGCAAAGAGGTCTATGCATGGCCTTCCCCATTTCTGGGATATTGCCTCGAAAACCCCCTGGTTCAGAACCCAGTTGCCTTCTTTCAGCCGTTTCCTGCTGAGGAAATCTGCCACCAGATTTTGCTCCCCCTTCAGATGCACTGCCGAGAGGGATAGGACGTTCACTTCGGCCCATCTGAGAATGCTTTCTACCAGGGTCCACAAGGGTCTGCTTTTGGTACCCCCCTGCCTGTTTATGTAGGCTACAGCTGAAGAGTTGTCCGACCGGACTCTCACATGCTGTCCCTGCAGTTCCTTTTGAAAAGCTCTGAGCGCCAAGGCTACTGCCCTCAGTTCCTTCCAGTTGGAGGATCTTCTTGCGTCCTCCCTCCGCCAGACGCCTTGAGCCACCCGGTCCTCCATATGCGCCCCCCAACCCATGCCACTCGCATCGGTCGTGACGCATCTGGACACCGGCAGAACCCAGTCCAAACCCTGTGAGAGATTGGCCTCTCTTCGCCACCACCATAGGGATCTCTTGACCTGGCCTGGTATAGTCCAAAGACCCCTGGCTGTGGTCCCAAATATTCAGGATGAAGAGTTGTAAAGGGCGAAAGTGTAACCCTGCCCATTGAACTGCTGGAAGTGCAGCCGTCAATAACCCCAAGGCTGACATAGCCTTTCTTACTGATATTTGCTGGCTGCCCTGGAGTGACAACATTGCTTTGTCTACCTTCAGGATCTTCTCCCTTGGCAGGAAGACTTTCTGTTTCGTTGAATCCAACAGGTAACCTAAAAAGATTACCTTTTCCGATGGATTCAAATTGGACTTTTCCAGATTTAAGAGCCAACCTAGACCCTCTAGAATATTCCTTGTAAACTGCAGGTCCTGCGATAGTTGTTCCGGGGAAGAGGCAAAAAGTAGTAGATCGTCTAAATATGCGATCACTGAGATGCCCTTGACCCGTAGGAAAGCCAAGACTTCTACCATGACTTTGGTGAAGATGCGGGGGGAAGAGGATAGCCCGAAGGGAAGGGCCCTGAACTGCCAATCAACCGTCCCTTCTCTGGTATTTACTGCCAGCCTGAGGAACTTCTGACACTGATCTGCAACGGGAATGTGCAGGTAGGCATCCCTCAAGTCTATCGATGCCATGAAGCAGTTTGGAGGAAGGAGTGTTTTTACCGAATAGATCGAGTCCATACGGAACCTCCTGTAGGTGAGCGAGACGTTCAGAGGCTTCAGGTTCAGGTTCAGGGTTTGCGCACCACAAAAATGTGGGAGTAAAAGCCTCTGCCCGTCTCCCCTTCTGGAACTCGAACTACTACCTCCTGTTCCTCCAACTCCTGGAGGGAGGAAAGGAGAGCCGCTGACCTCTCTGCACATTTCGGTAGCGTGGTTACCAGGAGTCTGCATGGTGGAGGTTCTGCAAACTCTAACCTTTACCCTCTTCTTATGACTTCCAAAATAAAATGGTTGGAGGTGATTATCTCCCACTGTGGAAGGAAGGCCCCCAGTCTTCCTCCCACCGTTATTCTGTCACTTAGTCTTTCTGGGCTGTTTAGGAGGGCGAAAAATAGCCCCCCCACGCCCTTTCCCTTTTTGTCCCCACCCCTTTTTCTGTTGATCAGATTTTGGGGGGTCCAATTTCTTCCAGGGCCGAGACTTCCTTTTAGTCTCTGCCGGTTTCCTTTTAAAAGGAAATACCTTTTTTCTGTCAGCCGTTCGATCCAACACGGCTTCCAGACCTGGTCCAAAAAGCAAGTCCCCCGTGAGAGGAATGCCGCAAAGTTTAACCGTGGATGCGGTATCTCCCTGCCACGTTTTAAGCCATAAGGCCCTTCTTGCCGAATTGGACAATGCGGCTGATCTTGCGGACATGCGCACCGATTCAGCCGAAGCATCTGCCAGATAAGCTATTCCTTTAAGAAGCATGGGAAAAGACGACAGGATTACTTCCTTAGGCGTTCCTGCCTCTATGTGTGCTTTAATTTGCGTCAGCCAGTACTCCATGTTTCGTGCCACCACTGTGGACGCCATGGCAGGTTTAAGGTTCCCTAGGGAGGAGTCCCAGGATTTTTTCAAGAGGGAATCTATCCTCTTATCCATGGGATCTGGGAGTGCCCCCATGTCCTCAAAGGCCAAGTCAGTGTGCCTGGAGACCTGCGAAAAGGCTGCGTCTAGCTTAGGGGATTTGTTCCATACCAGCGTCTCCTCTTCTGCAAAGGGGAACCTACGCTTAAGTGCTCTTGAAAGGAAAGGTTTCCTTTCAGGATCTTGCCACTCTTTTTTGATGGCGTCGACCAAGACCTCATGGACCGGGAACACCTTCCTTTTATGTTCCCCTAGTCCCTTGTACATCTGGTCATGGAGCGATAGCTTCTTCCTTTCCTCCTGGATTCCTAGGGTGGTATGAATAGCTCCTAGGAGCTCCTCCCTCTTCCAGGGAAAGTTTGTAGCGAGAGGATCTTGTGGATTCCCCTTCCACCTCCTCTCCCTCTGATTCCCCCTGGGGATCAGAAGACCCGCTATCAGGCTCTTCCTCCACCTCGAGTCTGGCCCCTCCTGGATTCTCTCCACTTCCCGAGGGAGCATCCATTAAGGACTGAGGTACACTCTGCTGTGCTGGTGGGGAAACAACCTGCGGCTGTGGCAACTGAAGACTGGAAAAAAGTGCCTTAAAAGTCTGCACAGTATTAGAAAGCTCCTTAACGGAAGCTGCTAAATCTGAAGACTGCTCCCCAGACTGCTCCCTTACTAACCCCTCTATACATTCCCTGCAGAAGGGCTTAGACCAAGATTCCCCCATCGTGATTCTGCATGAGGGGCATTTTCTCTTGGTACTGTGGGGCGACTTGCTTTTCTCTGTAGCTTTGCCCTGTAAAATAAGTTAAAGAGAGGGAGCAATCAGCAAACTTATCCACCAGCACTACCACGGAGGGCCACCAGGGGTGCACTTCCCGGGACCGACCACCACCAGGGACCCAGTCACAACCCCTTCCCCCCCTCACCACCAAGGGGAGATCTACACCTGTGGAGCTTACAGGAAGCGGTAAGGGAACACCACCCCAGGGTTCCTCTTACCTTGGAGTGGCTGGTGCAGGATTCTCCTGGAGCGGTTCTTGAAGCCTCTGCTTCTGACATCTCCTCAGAGTGTAGTGGTGTTCCAAACCCCTGTATGCTGTCCCCACAGCAGGTCAGAGGCAGCACCAGCCGAACGCGCGGTCCGTTTTCAACACCGCGACCGGAACCGGAAGTCACGGGTCAGACGGAATCACTGACCTCCGCCGGAAATGACGTCACCCGCCCTCCGACCCAGCGCTCAGAGCTCCCACGCTGGCTGCTAGTGCAGGGCGGTCTCCTGTGCCTCCGCCTATGCCACTGCTAGGCAAAAAGAAAACGGACCCCTCCGGCTTGCTGCTTCACTAAGAGAAGCTGGAGGAACGTGATGTGCAGCCTTCTAAAAGGTACCCAGCCACACTAGCCTCTTAGACTGCAGTCTTTATAAAAAAGTGAGCAGGAGAAAGAGAGAGAGAGAGCGCCCGATCACCCCCCTCTGCTCAGCCTGCAATTAGCTTCAGCCTCCCTGGCTGTTTAGCCCTGGTCCCTTGCGATGTCTCCCCACCGGAGGAAACACCTGAACTGAGGGGCCGGGGGGAGCGGTGAGGTTTAAAGCTTAAAGTTAAAGGCGGTGTTTCCTCAGAAGGGGAGGAGCCAGGGTCTCTCTATGGTGCTGTCCTGAAAGACGTAAATGGGAAAAAGGGCAGTACACAGATTTTTTTTTTTTTTTTATACAAAAAAAAAAAAAACGAACATTTTTAAGAATAGTGTTCAGCTTCTCTTCCTCCAAGCCTAAATAGTGAAGTACATACTCTGACATGACAAGTCCAAAGCATAATGGCTGTTTAAGTTTAAGGATTACGTGTTTCAGATATTAATTTGGATACAAGAAGATACTGGTCTACTGACCTAATTGGTGGTTTCCAGGGGACATCAGCAGGGACATATCCTAACTCAGCCTTTTGCTGGCCATGCACAGCCATGCAATTCCTGCTGAATCTTTTGAAATTCAAGATGCAGGAGGTCCTATTGGCTCCACCTGCCTGACAAACTTCAATCCAAGGATTTTGGGTGAAAAATTCTTAGCTGAACAATGACTGCAGCCAATCAGAAAGTCATTGGTTGGGTACAATACTGAGCAGTGTAAATTCCTCTCATTCAACCTACAGGGTTGAACACAATCTTGAACTTACTTTACATTGGGGAGGGTTGGGAAGGCAAAAACCACATGATTGAGTCATGTTTTTTCTTTCCCCAACCACACTAAGCTGCAAAAGATAGACGCATACCGTTGCAATTTGCATCTGTCGCATAAAGAAAGATGGTGTGTCAGTCAAATCAAAACCCACCTATAACTGTGTGTACATACCGTGCTCAGCATTAATGAGTACACCTCTTTTGAAAAATAAGATTTTAATCAATCTCAACGAACACAAGAACAATTTCCAAATTTTTGACAAAACTGAGTTTTATAGAACATTTGTGTAGCTTATTACATGAAAGTAAGGTTAATATAACTTAGATTACAAAATATTTAGTTTTACTCGAATAAAAAAAATGAATACACCCCACAAAAAAGAAACTACATCTAGTATTTTGTATGACTTCCATGATTTGTAAGGACACCACCAAGTCTTCTAGGCATGGAATGAACACGTTGGCAACATCTTGCAACATCTTTTTACATTTGTTAAGAACAACCTCTTTTAGAGCCTGGATGCTGGATGGAGAGTCCCTGCCAGTGCCATTTATACAGTAATCAGTGGCTATTTGTAGCTCTGATCACTGTATAAGTGTCAATGGTCCCAAAATAGTGTCAAAAGTGTCTGATCTGTCCGCCGTAATGTCGCAGTCCTGATAAAAATTGCAGATCGCCGCCATTAGTAGTAAAATAAATAATAAAAATGCCATAAGTGTATCCCCTATTTTGTAGACGCTATAACTTTTGCACAAACCAAAAGAAAGCTCTATTTGTGGGGGGGGGGGGGGGAGGACGTCAATTTTGTTTGGGTACAACATCACACAACCGTGCAATTGTCAGTTAAAGCGACGCAGTGCCGAATGGCAAAAAGTGCTCTGGTTAGGAAGGGGGTAAATCCTTCCGGGGCTGAAGTGGCTAGAAAATGTTAATTCTGAAAGGAAAGTATTTATGCACAGCACTGTGTTATATATATATATATATATATATATATATATATATAAAAAAACACAGTGCTGTGCATAAATACTTTCCTTTCAGAATTAACATTTTCTAGCCACTTCAGCCCCGGAAGGATTTACCCCCTTCCTAACCAGAGCACTTTTTGCCATTCGGCACTGCGTCGCTTTAACTGACAATTGCACGGTTGTGTGATGTTGTACCCAAACAAAATTGACGTCCTTCCCCCCCCCCCCCCCCCCCCCACAAATAGAGCTTTCTTTTGGTTTGTGCAAAAGTTATAGCGTCTACAAAATAGGGGATAGACTTATGGCATTTTTATTATTTATTTTACTACTAATGGCGGCGATCTGCAATTTTTATCAGGACTGCGACATTACGGCGGACAGATCAGACACTTTTGACACTATTTTGGGACCATTGACACTTATACAGTGATCAGAGCTACAAATAGCCACTGATTACTGTATAAATGGCACTGGCAGGGACTCTCCATCCAGCATCCAGGCTCTAAAAGAGGTTGTTCTTAACAAATGTAAAAAGATGTTGCAAGATGTTGCCAACGTGTTCATTCCATGCCTAGAAGACTTGGTAGTGTCCTTACAAATCATGGAAGTCATACAAAATACTAGATGTAGTTTCTTTTTTGTGGGGTGTATTCATTTTTTTTATTCGAGTAAAACTAAATATTTTGTAATCTAAGTTATATTAACCTTACTTTCATGTAATAAGCTAAACAAATGTTCTATAAAACTCAGTTTTGTCAAAAATTTGGAAATTGTTCTTGTGTTCATTGAGATTGATTAAAATCTTATTTTTCAAAAGAGGTGTACTCATTAAAGGGGTTGTAAAGGTAAAAATTTTTTCACCTGAATGCATTTTATGCATTCAGGTGAAAAAACTTTTGACAGTACCGCCGCCCCCAGGCCCCCCGTTTTACTTACCTGACGCCTCGAATCTTCGCTCCTCGTCAGCTTCATTGCAGCTCAGCCTGGTCGCTGATTGGCTGCAGTGGATGGATTGAAAGCAACGCAGCCATTGGCTCACGCTGCTGTCAATCACATCCGATGACGCGGCGCGCCGGGGGGCGGGGCCGAGTGATACAGCCAGCGGCTATAGCCGCTGGCTGTATCACAGGAGCGCGCCCGCAAGCACTCACCACCGTGCGAGGGAGCTCGCATGAAGGTGGTAAATGCTTGCGGGGAGGAGCTGAAACAGCCGCCGAGGGACCCCAGAAGACCAGGTTCAGGGCCACTCTGTGCAGAACGAGCTGCACAGTGAAGGTAAGTATAACATGTTTGTTATTTAAAAAAAAAAAAAAAAAAAAACAACTTTACAACCCCTTTAATGCTGAGCACGGTATGTACACACAGTTATAGGTGGGTTTTGATTTGACTGTATTTATTGGCGTATAACACTCACTTTTTCACCATGAAAATCGGGTGCAAATAGCGCGTGCATGTTATACGCCAATACTTCAATTTTAGCTGCCTCGGAGGGGACAGGGAGGGGGGCGGTCTCTGTAATAGGAAGTTCTGTCTCCTGGGCCGCCATTGGACCACTGTTCTGTCTATCGTAGGAGATTCTCACTGTGTGCAATCCGTCGGCGCTCGTCCAGCCCCCCTCCCTGTCCCCTCTGGGCTGCAGATGGGCATCAAACAGGCTGCACTGATGGCAATGGTGAGGCTGCTGCATTGATTGCAATGGTGAAGCTGCATTGATGTGGACTGATGAGGCTGCATTGATGGCACTTGTGAGGCTGCAAATGGGCATTGATTAGGTTGCATTGATGGCAATGGTGAGGCTGCAGATGGGCACTGACCCTTATTTTGCTTCAAAGTTCCTTATTTAAAATGTAAGTTTTTTTCCTGAAACTTCCCTCTTAAAATGAATGTGCGTGTTATACGCCGATAAATACGGAGATATAGATATAGATATATATAGATATATAGATAGAGAGAGACACACACACATACATATACACACATACAATATACATACACAGTTTATAATCTTGTATATCATTGTAAAAAAAATAGGAATATAAACAAAATGGAAAAATGAACCTAAAGTGGATAATTTTATGAACCCATCAACAAACATCTAAGCACTTCACTGATATAATAATGAAGTCAGTTCAGAATATTGAAATTGAATGAATACAGACAGAAAGTCATTCTCCACCAAAGAGTCATTTATTAACATACATTAGATGTGTTGGTGGTCTCATTTCACTTTATATTACACCTATCATAGCACATTACATATTATATAGCAAGACTGTAGATATGGGCTCCAATCTGCCTGCTGCAAAAAAAGATAAATCAGATACTAAAGTGGAAATTCAAGAAATACCATCCAAGGAGGTCTGTCCTATTTATTTGCATTGCAACAAAAGCTGCCAGTCGAGTCTCTGATTTACCATACTGATAATGTCAAAACGTATCCGAGGCTCGGTGCTAGAATGCCTACACCAGAAATGCATTAAGGTGTTATGCTGGTGACATCCCTGTATCTCATTATTAAATAAAGGCAATCACTTGTGAACATAACCATATTTCAGTATATTTACTGCTTCACCTTCTAGCAATGATCCAAATTCATTTCAAAATAAATAGAATATTAAATAGACAACAGTTACTGAGGACAGTCAAGAGAAATATGCTGCTTTTTCAATACACTTCTCTGCATAGACGACATTTATACCGCCAGTTTAATCCATAAACAAACTCAACCTTACTCTTGAAGAAATTGGCTACAAATGTAAACTCAACACACGCTATAGAATAAAATGTAAGATTTTTAGTTCTCTTAATGGAACAAAGGAATTTTTGACATGCCTGTAAAGAACAGAACAGAAGGATGGTCTGTGTTCTGTATTGTACTCCAAGACCATGTTTCTCAAAAAATTCTGTCCGGACGCCATTGAAAAAGTATTTTTCAGTCTCGAGACACCCCAGCCTAAAGCTTGGTTCACATTACTGCAGGTCAGTGAAAATGCGCAAAATCATGAATGTTCCCAACAAACTTTAGCAAAATCGCAGGGGTGTCATTAATTCTTAATGGTTTTCAGTGCAGCATGAAAAAAAAAAAAAAAAAAAAAGGGTTGGTGCTTTCCCCGTGTTTTTGGGGGTAGGGGAGCCCACTTATATTAATAGACTGCCCTACACGCAGCCACACATATGTTAACCAAGGGCTCATTTACATGCAAGGTTCGGGGATAGTAAAAGCACGCCATTAAGCCACATTTTTACCCCCCCCCCCCCCCCCCCGAACTGCTCCTCTATAAGCTGCAGTGGCAATAGCCAGGGATGTACACATACTATGGTCATGGCTGGAAGTATACCCCAAGGTGATGGGGCTGTGCTGTAACTGCATGCATTGTACTTGGTTGCGGCATGGTGATGCTTTATTTAGGGGGTTAAAACATGCATATCTCCTCTTCACCGCCTGTCAAATGATTCTGAAAAGTAATATGAGCAGTCCTTGCCGCTAAATGAGGCCTAAAAAGAAATACCTACACAGAGCCTTTTTTTAAAAACACAGTACTGTACCTGCACTCTCACTGGGTACTGCACTATCGGGGAATGCCCTGTAGGCGAAGAGCTCTGTCTGATTTAACAGCCTCTCTCAACCAGGATGCTGTGGCACCCCGACGACCCCAGGCAGCACCACAGTTGAGAAAGGCTGCTCCATGACATGGAATTTACAGGCAAGTTGAAATTCCTCCTACCTTATGTCGGTTTTATCCCCACACCCTTTATCCCCTTTCCACAATATGGATTCTCAGGTAGGATCTAAACATAATGTGACTTATTTGAAGGAATGGTACCCATATCACTGAATGAAAGTCTACATAGACTGCAATCTGACCCTAGTGAATGTTTGACAGCCTACTTCAAAAAATATAGATCTGATATAGCCAATTAATGTTTTGTGTTCATAATTTACTTGTATTAGGTCTGATTGTGGTCTTGTGTTCATAGGATACTTGTATGTCTAGGGCCAAAACAACTAATCCATCGTTTTCAACTATTTTCATAATCAATTAATCGGCCAGCCAATTCATTGGCCTGCATACATAATGCATTATTTGTTTACATATCAGGAAATACAGTACAGCACACAAAGCTCAGTACTCCATCCACACATGTCAGAAGACACAATGCAACACACATACAGATCAGTACATCATCCATACATGTCAGTAAGTGCCTGAGAACTTGTGAATGTGTGAGGAGCAATGGGACATGTAGTCCTGGTCTGGAAGTGAGTGGTTCTAAAGGCAGAAGTTTTTTTTTAGGTCTAAAAAAATGGAAAGATATCAATAGAAATGACATGCATAGAAAATCCACGTGAAGTAATTTAAATGAATCAAATCACATAATAAACACAAACATGTATATGTGTACAGAGTCCGCATAAAATAATCTGTAACTCCAATCCAAAAGTGAAAAAGTATTAGAAAAAAAGATGGATAAATGTTCCAGATGATCCACCACCACTGAAGGGCACTTGAGATTAGCCCTTTTCTTGGGGTACACACCGGAAGAATTAAAAATTCTTACCAGATACACAAGACCTCTTATTAGAAGCGAGGTCAGCAGTGCCTGCAGATAAAGCCCTCTGCGGTGTCTAGGTTGAGTCTGGAATACCGGTCCCACTGAGATAAAGGTGTCCTCCTCACTCCAGAAAGGGGCCTTCCGTCCGCTGTGCTCAGAGACACAGTCTCCCAAATGGGAGCGTGGCGGGATCCAAGCGGCATCCTCACTCCAAAAGCGGGGCCCTCCGTCCGCTATGCTCAAAAACACGATCTCCCAACCGGGAGCGTAGCGTGTAAAAAAAATATAAAGAAGGCCTCCACTAGTGTAATAAATTTTAAGCACAGTTTATTTGGGAAGATGGCACCAGTCACGTGCATTACAAGCCTCGTTATGGTAAAGTTGGTGGAGCGCAAATGTATGCGTTGCCTTGGCAACACATCTTGTGCGTCTCCTACTTGTAGGTATACTGCTGTCTAGATAGGAATGAGGCCGTGCGTCGCTCAGAGTCATGACGACGTCATGACGCCGTGTATCAAGCCTCATTCTTGTAGGTATACCTACAAGAATGAGGCTTGATACGCGGCGTCATACCGGTATACCTACAAGAATGAGGCTTGATACGCGGCGTCATGACATCGTCATGACTCTGAGCGACGCACGGCCTCATTCCTATCTAGACAGCAGTATACCTACAAGTAGGAGATGCACAAGATGTGTTGCCAAGGCGACGCACACATTTGCGCTCCACCAACTTTACCATAACGAGGCTTGTAACGCACGCGACCGGCGCCATCTTCCCGATACCCGGAAGTGGCGTGGTATTTTCAGCGGCATAGATTGGAGCCACATTAGAACATGGGGGTCTCTCACCATATATAAGGGGCAGTGTATGAAGTGGTGCAGCACCCCAGATGATGTCCGGTAGGACGAAACGCGTCGGGAACGCTTGCTGACACTACTACACTGCAATTTTTACTCTCTCTCAGCGCTGTATTTTATCTTCACAAATGTGAGTGTTTTACCTTAATAAATACGCTTCATAGCTTTTTAATACAGTATCACGCTATGTGCCTTTATACTTTTTCTTTATATGCTGTGGATACGTGATTGGATTTGTCTTCATCATATATACCCTCCACAAGTACCTTGGCTACTCTCATCCCTTCTCTAGGGATCTACAGCTATACAAGCTCAATAGACACAGTGGGTGTACACCCATCCGTGTCCATTTGCTCTGGTAAGCCCCCCACTTTTACTCATGGTGGTGGACCTACTATCAACACTTGAATATTTTGTCATTTACACTTCTGGGTGTTTAATATCTTTTTCATTTCACCGGTCAACTTATGGATCTGTTCATACGTAATTATTTGTGCTAACATTTGCCTCAAGGCTATCTATCTACGCAGTATTACGCTATATACTTTCATGTTTTTCCCTTACACGCTGGTGACACCTGATTGGATATACCGTGTATACCCTCTACAAGCATTTTTGCTACTCCCACTCCATCTTCAGGGATCTACAGCCATACAAGCCTTCTTGACACAGTGAGTGTATACCCATCTGTGTCCACTTCTTCCGGTAAGCCCCCCCATTTTCAATTACGGTGGTGGATCTACTATCAACACTTGATTATCATATTATTTACACTTTAAGGTGTATAACATTTTTTAATTCACTTGATATTTCATGGACGTCTATATGTATGATCATTCACGCTAAATCCGTGGACTATTAACATATACATATCCTGTTTAGATATATGGACTTATTTATACGGACACTTTTTTTTTTTTTTTTTTAGGTATACATCCTATACGGATGCTTCAGAGGTTTAACTCCTAACCTATTTCTGTCTCTAGATTCATTTGTTTTTTACACACATGTAATTATACGTACCTTGAGATATTGTATATCACATATTAATGTCTGATACATTTGCTTTAGCGCTGCATATATTATACACCACAACTTTAAGGTCATTATCGGATTAATCAAAAAACAGTAAATCGGCTAATCGATTATGAAAAATAATAGTTGCAGCCCTATGTATGTCGTCTGGATTCTTTGTACTCTGTTGTGGTCTATGGCACTTAACATTCTATAATAAATGTACAGTATGAAAAAAAAAACCTTCTCGTTCTAATTGTACAGTGGACACAGTTATTCATACGCCATGGGCTGTCCCCCAAGCAATGAATGGAAATGGTGAGCAACAATAGGGCAAACAGAACTGTACCAACAGGCCCAACAAGGATCAGAAGATCCGACCACTGAGAGCCACTATGAGAACAACCGCTGCATGAGCTAAAGTTTGGACATCCACCTGGTAACACTTTGAAAAAACAGAAGGCCAGGTGGCAGCCTTACAGAACTGGGCTACAGTGGCTTGGTGCTGAAATGTCCATGTATTACCCAGTGATCTGATGGAATGGGCTTTTTAAAGTGCAGGAGGAGATGTAAGCTCTTGCAATCAGATTTCAAATCCATTGTGCAAAGGTGGGCTTTGAAGTAGGGTATCTCTTGTGAAGTCCAGAGGACAGGTCAATAAGAGAATCTGTCCGACTGACTGGAGCAGTATTGTTGAGGTATACTGTAATGGCTCTGGCTGCGTCCAGGAAAATGTAGAGATTTTTACTTAGGATTCTTAAGAACTGGACATAAGAAAGGGAGGCCAATGAACACAATGATTGCTAGCAGCTGTAACAGCCACTAGCAATAATCGAATGTAAAAGCCAGAAGGCTGGTTGTACCCAAGTTGATCGCTCGATCAATGTGGGTATATTCAGCCTGCCCATACATGGTCATGCAGGAACCGTCTATGGCCAGATTAAGACAACTTTACAGGAACCCACCAGTTCAGAAACCCTAGTTTGGCAGATGTGATCATGACCAAAATGGCTACTTCGTATGAGAGATCATCTCAGAGGATATCCTTGAGAGTTTTAAAAGATTTTTCTTGCTTTTAGCATAGGTAAGGATTATAGACGCAAAAACCCCTCGATCCTGGGTTTCAACCACCACCCAATTAAAGCCAGAGACTGAGAAGCAGGTTGGACTAGAGGGGCCTTGAGATAGCAAATCTGGTTTGTTAGAAGGCCAGGGGTCGCTTGCTAAAGGTCTGAGTAGGTTTGTATACCAGGCTCTTTTGGGCCAGTTTGATGCAAGCAGAATCACTGTTTTCTTCACTTGCTCCATTTTCATAAGCAGAAGAGCTAGGATTCACAATGGCGGCAATGAGTAAATTTGCATGAACTGAGACCAAGGGATTATCAAGGCATCTGGTCAGTGTAAATGTCTAGTTATATTGGTTGTGAGTGCAAATCTTCGCATTACATTGGTGGTCAGTATAAAACCCCTTACATTGATGATGTAATGATCAATTTCTGTCAAATGAGCTTGTTTTGAAAAATGTTCTTGATCGGTAGCTGCAGCCACTGATCAGTATATTCTGACAGAGGAGAGTCCCTACTGTCACAATACAATGTTCCAGCAGTAAAGATTCCTTTATCCACTTGAATTATAAATGGAGGAACCATTTTTCTCATTTCAACCCAATGGCTAAAGGGTCTAAAAATTGGTCTATGGCCAGCATAAGGCTAGCCATAATTCTCTTTTTCCACCCCAAAAGAGAAATGATTCCCCTATCAACACTAAATTGTGTGAAAGGAGGAATCTCTTCTGAGTCTCCTCAGGGGTTCTAATCCTCCCTTTGTTTCTGCCCAAACTTTTTTTGTGGATACTGACACTTTAGCAATCAAAACACATTGCATACAAAATGGTCCTGCCCTGCAATGAATTTCCACATTCACCTTCTTTTCAGCGGTGGCAACATTACAATGTATACATGACTTTCCAGATATCCATTCTCAGGTCACATCTTGGGTAAAGTTTTCTAAAATTCCATCAAAGTGTATACAGTTCAGTAAATAGCTGACTTGGAGGGGGCAGGGTTCCAACAAAACCAATATACTGTTAATGTGATTTTTCTGATAAAAGAATCTAGGGCAGGCCTGAACTAATCCCGTTATGTATTTTTGTAGCACAGTACACTGGAACATACAAGCTTCAGCTAACATTTCCAAAACGTAATATCTGTAAGACCATACCGTAAAATGTATGTTTCAGTATGAACAGGACTAGCAATATTAAAACTTTTATACTAAAGCATTTCTATTATCATAAGGGAGTACATTACTAGTAAAACAAAAACATGTCTGGTATAAAAGGGAGGTGCCTATACAAGCCGTAACCCACTTTTCTCAAATGGTCACAGATATGCTGAATCTACACATGCTTGGGAATTCCCACGCATGCGTGAACCTGCTGCTGGTTTTTGGCAGGTTACGTTGCCAAGGGGGTTGAGCTGTGTGAGCAGAAGCATGGAAATGGACCCCCCAACCTGTGCATATACACAATGTGGAGCCCTAGCAGAGCTCTGGGTTTTTAAAGAGGCATTTTATATGTCTTGTGTAAGTTCCCAGTGCTTTCCTGTCCCAGGGAGCTGCATGTGCTGCATACAGCTTGCCGTGCAAGCGAATGGCTATATGCAAGCATGCTTTTGTAAATGCCAATTGCTTGTTTGCATCGGTGCTGCACATACGTATCTGACATTTTCTGAAAGCCAAGTTTTTTGTTCAGAAAATATTAGACATACATTTGTCGATGTAAAAAAGCACCTGCATTTACAAGAGCATGGCTGCATACAGACATTTACTTGTATAACAGGTGGTTTGTGGTCCATGTGGCTCCCCAGTGGGAAAGCACTAGGAAAATATTCCATGCATATAAAATGCATGAATTCCTAAATCCTGGTTTAGAAAATCTGAGCCAACATGCATGAACTTTGCCCTGAGCTCAATTATATACCGGCAGCCCTTGCGTAGGCAACTGAGTTAAAAAAAAAAAAACTAAAAAAAACAAAAAAACAAAAAACAAAAACACAACTAAACCTGCCTGCGATGTGATCTGCACAGATACCCTAAAAGTCCATATGGAAAGGATGAGGCTGAGTTAATAAGAAATGATGTACAAGTAATTAATTTAGGCTATGTTCACACTAGCCTGAGTTGTAGATTGCAGCATTTTACCATGCTGGCTAGTGTAGTGTCGACTCCAGTAGGGTGCAGTGAAATGCATGTGTCAGCACATTGCAATGCTTTTTTGCCCTTCTAACTTTAAATAAAGTTGTAAGTGACTACTGCACAGTAGCATGGTGTGTTGTGCTGCTGTGCAGACAGGCAGTGCCATTCACTGTGAAGACCTGCTGCATTTTCCTCACTGCACCACACGTCACATGCATTGCAGTGTGAACAGGGCCCATAGAAGACCGTATATTTTTGCCCTAGCGGTAATCTACATTTATCCACCAAGTAAATAAAAACGCTGGTCATTGCACATGTTGTGAAGAAGCTTTTACATACTGGAGATTTTAATACTCTATTATATTGGGGGTATTAACTCTCAAGATGATTTCAAGGGTCGTGAAACGACTCTTGAAATCATTTTAAGTGTTAATACCCCCAAAATAGTAGAGTATTAAAATCTCCAGTTTTAACCCCGGTTAATTAAAGTGTAACTAAAGGCAAAAAACTTTTTTAGTTTTGGATAAAGTGCAGAGCGTTTAGGACACCTGTCCGTTTTTATTGCTTTCTGTGCCCCCGTTAAGGAGATTCACTTTTAATGATAATGTTTAACCACTTGCCGACTGCTGCACGATATGTCAGCACAATGGCAGCGGTGGGCAAATGGGCGTACCTGTACGTCCCCTTTAAAAGCCGTGGACAGCAGGCGCCTGCGGCGTACAGCGTGACCGTGCCTGCGGGACCGGCGGACTTGATGTCCGCCAGTCTCCTGGCGATTGTGTCATGGAGCCTCAGAATGGGGAAGTGCCCATGTAAACAAGGCACTTTCCTGTTCTGGCTTATGTCATGACAGATCACCACTCCCTGTCATTGGGAGCGGTGATCGCTGTCATGTGACTTGAAGCCCATCCCCCCCCCCCCCAGTTAGACTCACTCCCTAGGACACACTTAACCCCTTCACTGCCAGAGTCATTTACACAGTAATCAGTGCATTTTTATAGCACGGATCGCTGTATAAATGACAATGGTCCCAAAAAGGTGTCAAAATTGTCAGATGCGTTCGCCATAATGTCGCAGTCATGATAAAAATCGCAGATCGCCGCCATTACTAACAAAAAACAAAATTAAAAATAAAAATGCCATAAAACTATCCAATATTTTGTAGACACTATAACTTTTGCGCAAACCAATCAATATATGCTTATTGCGATTTTTTTTTTACTAAAAATATGTAGAATAAATATCGGCCTAAACTGAGGAAAATAGTTTTTTTTAAATATTTTGGGGGATATTTATTATAGGAAAAAGTAAAAAATAATGCATTTTTTTCAAAATTGTTGCTCTTGGTTTATAGCACAAAAAATAAACGCCGAAGTGATTAAATAACACCAAGAGAAAGCTCCATTTGTGGGGAAAAAAAAAAAAGGACGTCAATTTTGTTTGGGTGCAACGTCGCACGACCGCGCAATTGTCAGTTAAAGCAACGCAGTGCCAAATCGCAAAAAGCTCTGGTCAGGAAGAGGGTAAAATCTCGGGCTGAAGTGGTTAAACAGGACAAAGAGGGTGAAAGTAAAAGAAAATCCCACATTTTGGGTTGTCACCAGAAAAGTAATAATGGGAAAATCTTCCAATGGGGACACTAGTTCTGGTGACCTGGGGGTCCCCAAGGAATTCCCCTAATTTGCCAAGATTTCCTCTCACTTCCTGTTTTGCTATGGGAAATCTCCTGAATGGGACACAGATGGCAAAGAAAAAAAAAAGAAGATCTGACAGGAGTTATAACCCTCCCTTACTCTATCCAAAATGGGGGAAAAAAAAAAAAAAAAAGTTTTGCCTATAGTTTTACTTTAAACCTGGAGATTCATACTGTGGGGACACTACATTTGTTACTCTTTAAAACCTATAGGGCTCACAGCCAGTTTAAAAACGCTATAAAGCCTTGCTACTCAACCTTTTTTTTTCAGTCAAGGCACAATTTAGAATTTTTCACAAATCTCGAGGCACCCCATTTTAAAAACGTGAAATTCAAAATGAATAGTTTTACATAACTTAGCAACATCCACACATGTAGGACACCAACATTTGTGGTGATTTATTCTTCAAAAGCAAATATACACTGGAGTTCAAAATTAGAGAACAATTTATGAATACTTGATTTTTTTTTTCAGAAATGATGTAATGGTCATTGTTCAACATTTGATGGAATTTTTGTTGTGGCTATACCATGCTAATAGAACAGTTTTCAAAATAACCAAGGCAATTTAAAAAAATATATATACCAATAAAAAAAAAAACTTTAATTTTGTAGAAAATACAATGATCAAAATTAGAGAACAGCAATGACTGTAGCACGGTGAAAGATTAATAAAAAAACTAAACATTTCTGAAGGCTACAACAATTAGTAGGAATTGGGGGGGCCCTTTCTTTGAATGACTTCGGCACATCTGTGGCCACAGGACACCACCAGTCTCTGCTCTGGTGTGATTTTGCTCCAGTCTCTTCCACAGTTCGTGACTACAGTGGGTTTTTTGGCCATAACTTTGTCACCAAGGATTTTCCAGAGGTTTTCTATTGGGTTTAGATCAGGACTCTGTGCTGGCCATTTCATTATTTCAATGTTTTCAACTTCAAGGAACTGCTTTACCGATTTTGCTGTGCGACAGGGGGCATGGTCGTGCATTAAAAATACTGGCTGATTGAGTAATGAACGCAGGGAAGGTACCGCATATTGTCCAACTCCTGCTGCAGAAAACATCCCCCAAACCATAACGCGTTCCCCTACACCTTTCACTGACTTTACACACTTTTGGGTTCAGTCTTTCCACAGTTGGACAACGAACATAATGTTTCCCATTTGACCCCAACACATTGCTTTTATCACTAAAGTGAACTTTGGACCAGTTCTCCTCTGTCCACACATGCTCCTCAGCAAAGGTTAGTCTAGCCTTTTAATTCTTTCTGCCAATGAGAGGTTTGGTCACTGCAGTGTGGGCCTTCAGTTCAAATTCTCTTAAAGGGGCGAGACACTGTATGACGATTTGCATTTGTCTTTCCTGGATGACCACCCTTCTTGAGGGACTTGAATGAGTGACATTGTAAAGATGCAATATTCAAGAAAATCACAGATCAACAAACTTCTCTTGCTATGGCTGAAAGGGTCATCACTTTGGCCTTCATTTGGACAACCTGCTGCTGGAGGGTTTCAGTCACTTTAGAATGGCTCACCATCTTGCAAAGTCAGTGAAAACTGAAAAAGTAGGCTGCCAGTTAGAGTTTTATCTGAAAGTGTTCTCCAATTTTGATCAATGTTCTTTTTCAAATCTCAGTGTAGTTTTTTTCATTCTGTGCTGTAAAATATATTAAATAAATATATATATATATATATATATATATATATATATATATATATATATATATATATATATATATATATATGTGTGTGTGTATATATACACAAATCAGCGCCACCCTATAAAAGTGGTACGTGCAAACAAAATTTCATGTGCAAATTTATATGCACAAAAACCCAACAAAAGGATTATCCGCAGCTTCTGTAGACTTATAGTGAATCACTTCACCATCAAGTATTTTAATTATATAAACAGTGCAGTGCTATCTATCCTGAAAAAAATCAAATAAATGTAAACATGTATAAAAAATATCAACACAGTGCAAAATGTAATCAAAATTAAAGTTCATATATGTGAACAGATGCTGAACCACTTTTGTGATTTCTTGATTGTTGTAAACTCTAATAAATCAATTACCCACCACTACACTCTTGCCATTCTCTGTGGACAATGCTAAATTGTGCACACGACAACAAGCCGTTATACCTGCTCACTTTAACCATGAGCCAGAAAGAGTCAGAAAAATATCTTTACTCTCTCTCAAATACGGTCTCACTCCTCCTGCTACGACCGGTTACTCAGTATCAGCTATCAAGTAGGCAGCCTCCCAGGTGAGAAAATTTCCTCTCAAGATATGGTTCCAAATCATGCAAATATAAAGGATACATAGTGCTCTCTGTTTCACTATTTAAAATGCCCCATTAAAATCACACTTACAGGAATAACAAAAGCTTGCATAGCACGGTACAAAAATATTGAGAAAGCCCAATCAGAGGGTGATACGCGTGTAGAGGGGAGGAGCCAAGCTCATGACATCACGCAGCCAGAGTGGTGAGCGAGCGGACGATTTTTGTACTGTGCTATGCAAGCTTTTATTGTTATTCCTGTAAGTGTGATTTTAATGGGGCATTTTAAATAAATAGTGAAAAATAGAGGAAATATCTCACCTGGGAGGCTGCCTTCTCGATAGCTGATACTGAACAGGTCGGAGCAGGAGGAGTGAGACCGTATTGGAGAGAGAGTAAAGATTTTTTTCCTGAGTCTTTCTGGCTCATGGTTGAGGTGAGTTGGTATAACGGCTGGTGATGGTGTGCACAATTTAGCATTGTCTACAGAGAACGGCAAGAGCACAGTGGTGGATGATTTATTTATTAGTTTGCAACAATCAAGAAATCACAGAAGCAGTTCAGCATTTTTTTTTACATATATGAACTTTAATTTTGATTACATTTTGCATTGTGTTGATATTTTATAAAATTTTTACATACATTTGATTTTTTTCACGAGAGATAGCAGCGCTGCACTGTTTATAAATAATTAAAACTCATGAAATATGCTAAACAAAATTCCTCTTTCACTCCTGTTTAGATAATTTCTTTAAGGACTAAGCAGTGACCTTGAAATTTAGGAAACGGTAGGTTGTTCTCCAATTCTGATCTCCAATGTATGTTTACACACTGACACTGACTAGTATTCCAATGTTTCTCTTCTCCCTCAGTTTCTCTCCCTCACTCAATACGACTAGTGCTGACAGAGAGAGGGGCAATCAAGGGTGCTCTGCAGGTGCCAGACTTCCTCCTTAACCAATGACATCATTAGTTAGGACACCAGCGGCTGGTCCACACAGTGCCCAAAGTTGTAATTATGCACAATAAAAACCTGTTGCTTTGTGTTACAAGAAGGTAAGCTTAATCCACCCGTTGGCTTCTATACAATTCTTCTGCAATTTGTAGGCATTTTGCCAAGGCACCCTGGCTAAAAAAGGCTGCTATAAAAAATAAGAAAAGGGCATTTTAAAAATATAAAAATGAAGGAACACTTAAATTGTTACAAAGAATATACAAAAATATGTAAAAATTGCAGTTTAACATAAAAAGATGTACAATATAAAATATCAGCTAGGTCAAGTGTTATCTCTAGTGCACCAGTTCAAAACTAAAAAAAAAATTGGGACTAGAAATACAAGATTTACTGCATATAGAATTTTCAGTTCTAAGGCTGAAAGTAGAAAATGCTGCCTTAATAAAATATATATTTAAATCTGAACTGGTAACTTTTATTGCCAACATAAAGTACACCAGTATATTGTACACAGAAGTCATATACATAAGATTACATTTCTATGAGGTGGTGTAAAAGCTTCAGTCCTCTTGGCTTCTCATATACATCTCAGGAAGCAGCCATATTATAGGTATAAATTGAAGACCTTTATGAAACATTAGCTGCCATTAAAATAGATACGCAGAGACTTTTTTTCCCTTTAAGTAGCAGCACACCAGCAAGGCAATCTTTGGGTCATAATAAAAAAAAAAAAAAAAAAAATTTTATTCAGAACAGAAAAACCCTCAGTAGCAATCACTGGCTTACATTATCGTCACCCTTAGGAGAGAACCAGTGGCAATCTGTAATCTGAGTCTCCACATCTTTACTCTCAAATTGTTATAATAGGAAAATGAACATATCGGAAATGATATGCCTTTTATTGCTTGTGATTTCTCCCTGTCATACCAAAAGTGTTAAGTTAGAAGGCCCTGTTATTTCCGACCTGAAATCAGTGCTGACAACAGACACTGAAATCATGGTCGAATTACAAAAGGTCCTTCAAGAATTCCAGGGGGAAAAAAAAATGGTTTATTAAAAAGGAAATTTATGGTACGAGCATCCACTTTCATGTTATAACTTGTGCATTATAATAGTAGGTATATTTTACAAGTTGCTTTTCATGCTACGAGTGCTGCCTGTCTGCTGGTCACTTAAAAGATACAAGTCAGATTTTAGGCATCCTTCTCAAATATTAGATCTATCTTAAGAAACTCCCAAAGGGAGGGAAAGAAAGAAAGAAAGAAAGAAAGAAAGAAAGAAAGAAAGAAAGAAAGAAAGAAAGAAAGAAAGAAAGAAAGAAAGAAAGAAAGAAAGAAAGAAAGAAAGAAAGAAAGAAAGAAAGAAAGAAAGAAAGAAAGAAAGAAAGAAAGAAAGAAAGAAAGAAAGAAAGAAAGAAAGAAAGAAAGAAAGAAAAAGGGCTTTGTCTTATAAGCAAAAACAGGTAGGACAAGTTGTCATCTTTGCAATGTACATTGATTACCCAGAAGGGATTGTATTTTTCCCAACAAAAGTGGGAAAAATACAAAAAATAAATCAGTACTTGTGGGGCTGCTTTATTTTTTTGGTTTGTGTTTCAGGTTAAGCTGCGGTTGCTATTCGAATTGGTCTGTGGAATGCATCTGTTGTTGAACAGAACATCGTTCAGCTGAGTGTCGACAGACCTTCTGGCAGGAAACCAGTTGGCCATTGTATGTAGTCCTTTGCCCTCAAAAACATCCCTGTCAATGGGCAGGTCAACGGCTACCCGAGAAATGGCTTCATCTCTCAGCTAGCTTCACCTCAGAATGGTCTTAAGTTACGTATGGATAGTAATACTCATTTCCCTGCCCTCTTACCTAACTTTACTCCCTTGCTGTGAAGTTCAAATTTATGGGGTAATGTCACAAACTTTGTGGATGGAGATCTGCAATTTGGTTGGTCTAAGACTATTCTGCTCGGTTTCTTGTTGGTGGTGGGTGCTTATGAGGGGTACAATCCCATGCAAGCAAAAGCAGTAGACGCACTAATGCTCGAGAGGTAGGGCTGTGCTGGAATGAGAAATTAAAGGTTGAAATATAGTAATATTGTACATAAGGTCCATGCTTCCCTTTTAAGAAAAAAGGAAAAAATAAAATACCTTAGTTACTATAGCTACTACCAGTGTTTTGCCATCACCTCACACTATACTGCTGACCATGTAGAAAAACAGAAGCAATCGGCTTAATATCTATGTTGGCGCAAAGTGGGGTTAGTGCAAGTGCAGAATATGAAATTCACCAGCATTCAACGCTGGTAGCAAACAAAAAAAAAAAATAAAGACCCTTTTCTAATAAAATGTAAAAAAGACATACATCTTACATACATTTGCAGATCTATATTGAAACCACACATGTGGCCAAGATGCTCAGGTTTACTCCATCAGTTACTGATTTGGCTGGAGTCTGAACTTCATCACGCCTTTGCTTTTGGATTTGATACTCGGGCCACTTTGTCAACTGCCTGCCAGCTCCGGTGGGGTATACCCAAGGAAAGACAATTTTTAAACACACTTTTTGTAGGGTGAAAGGGAGGAGATGTCACACTCTGCATGGTTGACACAGCAACGCAGATATTTCTAAAATTATGTACAAAGCATTTCCATAAACAAAACCAGAACTACAAACCTTTAGGAGTAATGAAGCATACACCAAACCAGATCAAGGATGGAAAGGAAGGATGCGGTGTCTCAATTACCAGCTGGCATCACACAGTTTAACAAATTATATATACCGTACTTAGACATGTATAAAAACTTGCCAGTCTCTGTACTATTGTAGAGTACCATATAGATGCCTCTATCATTTATTGCTGAATTTTGAAATTGTTGTATTTTCTGAACAGACTGATGCCACATTTCATTAGCATTTTACTGCTGTACAGTGCACTGAAGAATGAGGTCTTTAGTGATTCAACCCATTACTATAGAAGATTATTATTTTTTTTAAACAATCCCTATTGAATTACAATCTACTGTCAGATGACACCAGTCTTATCAAAATGCAGTGTCCCCTTTGAATACCAACATCACGAAGTGAGAAAATAATTTGGGAAGATGCTTCCTGGAGTGAAACTTTGGGTATACTGCCTACCTTAAAGGAGAAGTACAGCCAAAGTTTGTTTGGCTGTACTTATCCTCCTGTGACACATTTTCAGCAAACAGGCTGAAGTCCGCTGTTGACGCAGAGGCGGTCCACGCAGAGGTTGACACACAGGCGGTCCACGCTCTGGCAAGATCACGACAATGGAGTCAGGATCCCCCCCACATGCCTGGACAGGCACCCAGCTCAGCCTCTCAGCGAGCTGCTGAGATCCCGAGCCAGCCGCCTCCACAGCCCAGTGCTCCAGCGCTTCAGAGGGGCAGCGTAGAGAGCTGCTGACTGCCAGTCAGCAGCTCTCTGCTTGGGGAGCTGTGAGAATTGAGTGATCTGTGGTGTTATATCGCTTGGTTCTTACTATTCGAGGGGCCGGGGGAAAGATGCAGCATCGGAGGGGAGTAGGATTTAAAAAAAAATGGGAAGAGGAAAGCCGTACTTCTCTTTTAAGAAGAAAAGAACTGGCACATTGGAATTATGTTTAAAATAAAAAAAGAAAAAAAACAGTCCAGCCAACTTTAAAACCAACGTCTCAAAGGACACAATGGTATGACACAATGGGATGGGATGGGAGGCAGTCCTTGGGGATCACTGGGCTGTGATATGCAAGTGTGTGCTGAGGTGGTGTATAAGGGACCACCTGCAGCTGCTGTCCTCAGAGTTGTGACGGCTCTATATAAATCAAAGAAAGCAAAAGAGAGAGAAGGATGCGACAAGTGTAGTATCCCAAAGGTTTAATACATAGGCAGGATTAAGAACACTTACAGAATAAATTATAAAAATAGGCTCATCTGTAAATAGATCTCCCGGGCTTTAATCCAAGCGGCCGCCATGGTGTATGTCAGTCATCGGTGTAATGGATGATTTCCAACCTCAGTGTGGGGAACAGGGAGGCAAAGTCTGGAGCCTCGAGGGGTTAGGAAGTCGCACTCTGGCTGCATGGCTCATCCTGCAGCTATGACGTCACTGGTGGAGACAAGAGATTTGCTGAAGTGAAAGGAAAAGGCAAAGCTACACGCTCTGAGCATTCGGCTCCTTCCAGCATAAACTGGTAAATGGCATGCTTGTCATTAGTCTGTGGATAACAGGCAATAAGAAAAAGGAATATATAAAATATATATATATATATATATATATATATATATATATATATATATATATATATATATATATATATATATATATATATATACACACACACACACACATACACACACACATATATACATACACACACAACACACTCAGTATCTGCCAAAAGTGAGTACACCCCTCACATTTTTGTAAATATTTTATTATATCTGTTCATGTGACAACACTGAAGAAATGACACTTTGCTGCAATGTAAAGTAGTGAGTGTACAGCTTGTATAAAAGTGTAAATTTGCTGTCCCCTCAAAATAACTCACACAGTCATTAATGTCTAAACCGCTGGCAACAAAAGTAAATACACCCCTAAGTGAAAATGTCCAAATTGGGCCCAATTAGCCATTTTCCCTCCCCGGTGTCATGTGACTCGTTAGTGTTAAAAGGTCTCAGGTGTAAATGGGAAGCAGCTGTGTTAAATTTGGTGTTATCACTCTCACTCTCTCATACTGGTCACTGGAAGTTCAACATGGCACCTCATGGCAAAGAACTCTCCAAGGATCTGAAAAAAAAGAATTGTTGCTCTACATAAAGATGGCCTAGGCTATAAGAAGATTGCCAAGACCCTGAAACTGCGCTGCAACACGGTGGCCAAGACCATACAGCAGTTTAACAGGACAGGTTCCACTCAGAACAGGCCTCGCCATGGTCGACCAAAGAAGTTGAGTGCACGTGCTCAGCGTCATATCCAGAGGTTGTCTTTGGGAAATAGATGTACGAGTGCTGCCAGCATTGCTGCAGAGATTGAAAGGGTGGGGCGGTCAGCCTGTCAGTGCTCAGATCATACGCCGTACACTGCATCAAATTGGTCTGCATGGCTGTTGTCCCAGAAGGAAGCCTCTTCTAAAGATGATGCACAATAAAGCCTGCAAACAATTTGCTGAAGACAAGCAAACTAAGGACATGGATTACTGGAACCATGTCCCGTGGTCTAATGAGACCAAGATGAGCTTTTTTTTTGGTTCAGATGGTGTCTAGCGTGTGTGGCGGCAACCAGGTGAGGAGTACAAAGACAAATGTGTCTTGCCTACAGTCAAGCATGATGGTGGGAGTGTCATGGTCTGGGGCTGCAGGAGTGCTGCCGGCACTTGGGAGCTGCAGTTCATTGGGGGAACCATGAATGTACTGTGACATACTGATCCCCTCCCTCCGGAGACTGGGCCGTATGGCAAGATTCCAACTTGATAACGACCTCAAACGCACCTCCAAGATGACCACTGCCTTGCTAAAGAAGCTGAGTGTAAAGGTGATGGACTGGCCAAGCACGTCCAAAGACCTAAACCCTATTGAGCATCTGTGGAGCATCCCACAGATGGAGGTGGAGGAGTGGATGGTCTCCAACATCCACCATCTCCATGATGTTGTCATGGAGGAGTGGAAGAGGACTCCAGTGGCAACCTGTGAAGCTTTGGTGAACTCCATGCCCAAGAGGGTTATGGCAGTGCAGGAAAATAATGGTGGCCCTTTTTAATCCAGACATCCCAGATGGACTGTCTTTTGTACGAACAACCCCATGGACTCAAGCGGGTATATTTCAGCTGCGACATTTGGTACATCCAGTTACACGCATACTCCTATCATTCCCAGACCTCCAAAAAACCACGATCTCCCCGCCTCTATGGAATACTCTTATATACAAATTAAACATTTTTTCCATACCATTTTACCTTCATTGTCCTTAGAAAAACCTACAGACTTCGAAATACTATGTGCAAATGGCCCATATGAAACTAAACTAATTTCAGCTATATACCTGTATAAAATGCTCCACGCAGTACCTCCTCTAACTGACACCTCACATAACTACATGGTAAAATGGTCTAAGATGTTAAATCATCCAATCTCACTGTTAGACTGGGGAAAAATTTGGGAATCATCTTCAAAAGTCTCAAGATGTGTAGCACATAGGGAAACCGCTATCAAGATAATATTCTTTTGGTACAGAACTCCTGATTTGCTACATGCCCAGAATTCTACCCTTTCTAATCTGTGCTGGAGATGCTGTCAGTCTGTTGGAACCCTCCTCCACATCTTTTGGGAATGCCACATCCTAGGCCCATATTGGAGCGAGGTCCAAAGATAAACGCTCCTTTCTGCAACCATTCCATTAAATCCCATACATTTTCTTCTGGGTCTTCCTTTCCTGGATATACCCAAATCATCACAGAAACTTGCATCATTCATATTATTGGCAGCAAAAAGAGCCATTCCTAGGCTCTGGCTCTCTACCTCCGCCCCCACTTTGCATCATACCCTCTCCATAGTAGCAGATATACGCAGGATGGAGCAAATGACTGCTAAGATTGATGGTAACTCCCTCCTATTTGACAGAATATGGCTTGGGATATTTCAATATTCTCTTCTGAACCTGTAGTTGTCACACCTTTGTAAAGTCTGCTAGAAATACCCATTGACCATCCTTTACACCCGATTGTGGAGTTGACACATTTTACTTTATTCTTGACCTAAATCCAGATACGGTATGGACACTTTTTGTTGAGATGATCCATTGATGGAAGCCGCTGACACTTGACTATACTGGTATCCCCACCAAGATGTATTATATTATTTTATTTTGTCTATTGTTTTGATATATATATAACTTCTTCTTTGATGCTAACTTGGCTTGATCTCTGTACCTTATGATAGGATGTTTTATAATTGTTAAAACTTTTGAAAAATAAACAATTTAAAAAAAAAAAATAATGGTGGCCACACAAAATCTTGACACTTTGGGCCCAATTTGCACATTTTCACTTAGTGGTGTACTCACTTTTGTTGCCAGTGGTTTAGACATTAATGGCTGTGTGTTGAGTTATTTTGAGGGGCAGCAAATTTACACTGTTATACAAGCTGCACACTCACTACTTTATATCGTAGAAAAGTGTCATTTCTTCAGTCTTGTTACATGAAACACTGAAAAATATTTACAAAAATGAGATACACACACACACATAGTATAACATAATTGATAAAAGAAAAAAAATATGGATCATACCAATGATTATTACAATGACCGTAATGTGTAAAATGGAATAAAAAAAAACAGATAAAAAAAAAAAAAACACGACGACACATTTAGGCAGATAGTGTGTACTTACTGACAGGATGGAACATATGAATACGTACACCCTCCAGAAAAGCTCATAATGGATCGAATATCCATAGGGGAGGATGACCTTAAGGGTCCTCTGTGGAATAATAATAAAGTCACATACATGTGGATACACGTATTGTATACACATACAGATGTATACTAAATATTAGGGTTGTCCCGATACCGATACTAGTATCGGTATCGGTACCGATACCAAGCATTTGCCCGAGTACTTGTACTCGGGCAAATGCTCCCGATGCTTCCCCCGATACCTAGAAGACAGCTGTGATCGGCGCGTGGGGGGGTTACAAGATTCTCCCCCAGCGGCTTTAGTGACATACAGCGGTGATCGGTCACCGCTGACTGTCACTGCATCCTCCTCCATGCCCCCCCTCCGTTCCGCCGTTCCTCTCTCCTTCTCTGTGCCTGTCCGCTGTCCCTCTCCGTTCCTCTCTCCTTCTCTGTCCCCCTCCGCTGTCCCCTCCGTTCTGCTGTCCCCCTCTCCTTCTCTGTCCGCTGTCTTCTCTCCATTCATTTTCAGTGCAGCTGAGGCTGCAGAGAAAGGGACAGGGGAATCTCTATCCTCGGTCTCTTTCTCTGTCTCAAGGGGGAGATATCAGAGGTCTGTTAAGACCCCTGATATCTCACCAAAGCCCCCCAACAGGGCTGATAAAAAAAAAAAAAACAAACATTGCAATAAAGAATAAAAAAAAATAAAAATTGTAAATAAAAAAAAAACAAAAAACACACACATACACCGTTCACCCACCCCCCCCCCCCCAAAAAAAGAAAGAACTGTAAAAAAAAAAAAAAAAAAAAAAAAAAAAACACTGTCACGTGACATAAAAAAAAAAAAAAAAAAAAAAAGTATCGTTAATCGGTATCGGCAAGTACTTGAAAAAAAGTACTAAATTATATAATATATAATATATATATATATATATATATATATATATATATATATATATATATATATATATATATACATACATATACACACACACACACATACATATATATATATACATACACACACATCCCATTCATATGTACATATGTTCCATCCTGTCAGTAAGTACACACTATCTGCTTAATTGTGTGTTTTTTTCTTATCAGTTTTTTTTTTATTCCATTTTACAAATTATAGTCATTGTAATAATCATTAGTATGATCCTTTTTTTAAATCATGTTATCATACGGGATATTATCTATCTATATAGTATTGCTGATCCTTGTTGTCTGCCGATCGGCATCATTAACCACAGACTATTTAATGACAAGCATGCCATTACCAGTTTAGGCCTGTAGAAGGAGCCGAATGCTCCGAGCGCCTAGCCTTGCCTTTTCCTTTAACTTGTCAGCAATCACCTGTCTCCGCCGGTGCTGTCAAAGTCGTGGGACGATCCACGCAGCCAGAGTGCGACTTCCTAACCCCTCGAGGCTCCAGACATTGCCTCCCTGTTCCCCACACTGAGGTTGGAAATCATCCATTACACCGATGACTGACATACACCATGGCGGCCGCCTGTATTCTAGCCTGGGGATCCATTTACTGAAGAGCCCATTTTTATAATTTATTCTGTAAGTGTTCTTTATCCTGCCTATGTATTAAATCTTTGGCATACTACACTTAGTTGTCGCATCCTTTTCTCTTTTGCATACTTCTTTTAGCCAGGTTTCTCCTGAGCAATTTCTGCTTCTCTGGAAAACCTAAAGTATCTGTAAAGGAGGATATTCTTACACTGACCAGAGTAAGGGGGCACTTCTCCTATGGCCATGAATGTAAGGGAGCACTACAATTTTCACTGCCTTTTTGGCCATTATAATTTATTACTCTTGGGCCCCTTTCATACTAGCGGTCTGATTGGGTCCGCCTGTCTGTTTTTCAGGCAGACCCTCCATTCTCCTCTATGGAGGAGCTGCAGGTGTAAGCAGACTTGTGTCCATTAACACCCGCTTACATTCAATTCAATCCGCTAAAGAGAGACAGATGGGGATCTGTTCCCCTCCATCTGGCTGGATTGGATCAGATGGCAGTCGGGTGTATACGGACAGGTGGTCTGTTTATATCTGCCCGCCAACAGAAGAGAATGGTCTGGGTCTGCATCCACTCTGCATAAGTGGAGCAGACATGGACCAGTTATCCGCCTGCTCAGCAGGGATCAATTGACAGGAGGTGTAAAAAAACTACAGTGCCTTGAAATAAATATTCATACCCCTTGAGATTTTCCACAATTTGTCATGTTACAACCAAAAACGTAAATGTATTTTATTGGGATTTTATATGATAGACCAACACAAAGTGGTACAAAATTGTGAAGTGGAAGGAAAATGATAAATGGTTTTCCAAATAAATATGTAAAAAGTGTGGCGTGCATTTGTATTCAGCCCCCAATACTTTGTAGAACCACCTTTCTCTGCAATTATAGCTACAAGTGTTTTTGAGTATGTCTCTACCAGCTTTGCACATCTAGGGAGTGAAATTTTTGCATTCTTCTTTTAAAAATAGCTCATGCTCTTTCAGATTGGATAGAGAGTGCTTGTGAGCAGCAACATAATGATACAACCTGGTTGTAGCAGTGGCAAGCCTCCATCCCTGATATGTATTAAACAGAAAAAAGAAAAATGGGACTTTGTGTGAGGCAGGTCACTGAATGGATATCTTATTCAAATCATTTATAAAATTTATTAACAACAAATCACGTTATAGAGAGTGTCAATCTGTAACACAGAACACAATGTACTATGATACACTTGTATGAATATATAGTTGTTATACAGAGCAAGATAAAACATAAGCATTACAGTTATAAAATAACACTCATCCATTCATAAAAATTCAATGAACATAATTGATTGCTCATGGGGAACCAAACTTGTCTAGGCATCAGATCGATGCAACTCGACGCAGGCTTCATGCCAATCATTATGAGTAAAATGCTCTTAAATTAAATCAGTAATCTCTATAAATATAGGATATCCTCTAAACGGAGAACAATCTCTCAAAATAAAAAAGGTGTGTAACTTACAATACGGCCCAATGGTGGCGCTCAACCTTGGGTCCAAGGGAAGACAGGGGACAAGGTCCCATCCAGACCAGAGACAGCAACCAGGTGAACACCAGGCGACCATGTCACGACCATTTGAATCTAGTGTATGCTTGACAGTCCACACTGCTCTGCAAGGGTAACAATGGGCCTCTTGGCTGCTTCTCTGATTAATGCCATCTTTGCCTGGCCTGTCAGTTTAGGAGGTGGATGGCAATGTCTTGGTAGGTTTGCAGTTGTGCCATACCCTTTCCATTTTCTGATGGTGGATTGAACAGTGCTCTGTGAGATGTTCAAAACTTGGGATTTTTTTTTATAAACCAACTCTTCTTTAACCACTTCCCGCCCGCCCTATAGCGGATTGACGTCAGGGAAGTGGTTCTGTTATCCTGACTGGACGTCATATGACGTCCAGCAGGATAACATGCCGCAGCGCCCCCGGGGGCGCGCATCGCGGCGATCGGTTGAGCGGTGTGTCAGTCTGACACACCGCTACACTGATCTTGGTAAAAAGCCTCCGGCGGAGGCCCTTTACCACGTGATCAGCCATGTCCAATCACGGCTGATCACGCTGTCAATAGGAAGAGCCGTTGATCGGCTCTTCCTCACTTGCGTCTGACAGACGCAAGTAGAGGAGAGCCGATCGGCGGCTCTCCTGGCAGGGGGGGGGGTCTGCGCTGATTGTTTATGAGCGCAGCCCCCCCCCTCAGATCACCCCACTGGACTGCCAGGGAAGGGGCAACGTGGATGGCCAGGTATGTACCCCATGGCCATCCACATGTGCCCAATCTGTGCCAATCAGTGCCCACAAATGGGCACTGATTGGCACTATGTCCATGATCTGCCCAGCAATGCCCAGATATGCTTTTTTCAGTACCACCTGTCATTGCCCATCTGTGCCAACTGTCAGTGCCCATCGGTGCCACCTGTCAGTGCCCATCTGTGCCCATCAGTGCCCACCTATCAGTGCCCATCAGTGCCACACATCAGTGCCACACATAAGTACCCATCAGTGCCACCCATATATACCAATCAATGCCACCTACGAGTGCCCATCAGTGCCGCCTATGTGTGCCCATCGGTGCCACCTATGAGTGCCCATCGGTGCCACCTATGAGTGCCCATCAGTGCCGCATACCAGTGCCACCTATCAGTGCCCATCAGTGCCACCTATCAGTGCCCAGTGCCGCCTATCAGTGCCCAGTGCCTCCTATCAGTGCCCATCATCAGTGCCACCTCATCAGTGCCACCTCATTGGTGCCGCCGTATCAGTGCCACCTCATTGGTGCCGCCGTATCAGTGCCCATCAGTGCCGCCGTATCAGTGCCCATCAGTGCCGCCGTATCAGTGCCCATCAGTGCCGCCGTATCAGTGCCCATCAGTGCCGCCGTATCAGTGCCCATCAGTGCCGCCGTATCAGTGCCCATCAGTGCCGCCGTATCAGTGCCCATCAGTGCCGCCGTATCAGTGCCCATCAGTGCCGCCGTATCAGTGCCCATCAGTGCCGCCGTATCAGTGCCCATCAGTGCCACCGTATCAGTGCCCATTATTGAAGGAGAAAGCGTACTTATTTACAAAAAAATTTAACAGAAACAAAGAAAAACTTGTTTTTTTTTCGAAATGTTCGGTCTTTTTTTATTTGTTGCGCAAAAAATAAAAACCGCAGGGGTGATCAAATACCACCAAAAGAAAGCTCTATTTGTGGGAACAAAATGATAAAAAATGTGTTTGGGTACAGTGTAGCATGACCGCGCAATTGTCATTCAAATTGCAACAGCGCTGAAAGGTGAAAATTGGGCTGGGCGCAAAGGTGTCTAAGTGCCTGGTATTGAAGTGGTTAAACTTCTCCACAACTTTATCCCTGACCTGTCTGGTGTCTTCCTTGGCCTTCAGGATGCCGATTGTAAACTAAGGTTCTCTAGCAAACCTCTAGAGCTTCACAGAACAGCTGTATTTATACTGAGATTAAATTACACACAGGTGGACTCTATTTACTAATTAGGTGACTTCTGAAGGCAATTGGTTCCACTAGATTTTAGTTAGGGGTATCAGAGTAAAGGGGGCTGAATACAAATGCACGCCACATTTTTCAAATATTTGTAAAAAATTGTAAAACCGTTTAGCATTTTCCTTACACTTCACAATTATGTGCCACTTTGTGTTGGTCTATCACATAAATTCCCAATAAAATACATTTACGGTTGTAACATGGCTAAATATGAAACATTTCAAGGGGTATGAATAATTTTTCAAGGCACTGTATGTGAAAGGGGCCTTGCTGAAAATAATATAGTTGTACAGAACAGTCCTGGATGTCAAATATGCCAAGTCCTTATATCTGCAACATACTTTACATGCAAATGTCTCATGAGCTGTACACACAATTAACAGGGGTTCCCAAGACCAAATCATTATTTTAAGGTTTTTGTGTGTTGAGAATTGGGAACAGCTGGATTAGAGCATTTGTCTTTCCTAGCAAGACTCACTAGCTGCAACAGGCAGATACAGCAGGAAAACTCAGTGTACCTGCATACCTGAAGTAGTATTAGTGCTCTGCTAAGACAGAATTATTAACTTATAAAGTATTGTGGAATAGGTTAATCTCAAAAAGGCCTGTTCTTTCAAATAAAGATTTCAATGGATTTGATGGATGTTTTGTAATTTCATGCAAGTGAAAAATATCCAAAATGTGAAGCCCTAACTTATTGCAGTAACAAAAATTGGGTTGATCCAAACTGTATGGGATGTACCCAGATCCCAATATCTGTACTGTATGGCGATATGTAAAATATAATATATATCTATTATGAATAGTATATGTCCTGCATTTTTAATATTTTTCTATAAAATAAAAATAAATTGATTTTATCTTTGACGTGTAGCGATTGATTTTTGGGCACATTTAAAATCCCCGCTTCCCAGCATTCCCCTCACTCCCACTTTGTGGGGAGATATGAGACATACCCTTCTCTCCCAAAAATGGGTGCACAAATCGCTCAATGTTGTCTTATGGTGTATAACACTGGGAGATCCTCAATCAGCTTGCCATTGCTTTGGAACCCTCAAAATAGAATAGACCCCTTACATCATCATTAAGGGGAACATTTATTATGAAATTATATTTAACCTATGAATTATGTCGGCATCACTGGCTTATCTTCTCTTCTGTCCCTAACTCCAGTATTAAGGTGAAAGTCACCATTAGGCATTATTTAATTTTCCCATCAGAGACTTCCCAAACAGTTCTTAGCCTGGATTGACTACAAATAAAAAGTAAAAAAACAGTTTACAGATACAGTGTATACCACTATACACAAGTGGTTGTGTCATTTTAGGCAATAACTGGACATACAATTCCACAGCAAGCATTGCAAACACCATCAGGCTCAATGCTTCTGGAACTCCATCTCTGACCTTGATTCAAGAATGCTCATTTCCTTCCCGCTCATTGCACTAATGGAAGCATAATCAGAATGAGTACAGTATATTAGCTACATAAACCTTTAATGCACACACATTTGGTCATTTTATGTGAGAAATTTGTGTTTATACCAATAAGCCATATGAAGGGTTTACTACTCTCAGCTTGCCCACAATCCCAGGAGAGGGGGCTCCCTACCTTGTGCATAAATGATCAGATGTCTCTCAGTAATGGGATTTTGTGGTGTTCAATCCTGCACTGAGCCCAGAGCAAAAAAAATAGAAAAACAATGTTTAGCGGATATGAATGACTGAGATTAGCAAAACAGAAACCAAATGATATGCACTCTTCCCTCAGTGACACAGGAGTATGTATTTTGGCTGTAGGAAGATGTTACTACATCATTTACAACAAGGTAGCATATTGATCAGCCCGACATTTTTTTCAGTAAAATCATATAGGCTGCAACAAACCCAGAATTTTTCAAACCTGGTTCCATCGTGCTGCCAAAATGTTGTGCTTTCCATATAGCTGTAGTTACTTCTAATTGTCCTAAGTCAGATTTTTTAATTGTTTTAATGAAAAGACCATCTGATAAAAGTCAGAAGAGGCGGTGTACAGGAATTGCTCATTGCCTTCTATAGCTTGAAGACAGGTGGATACCTTGATATCTCATGCGTCAGGACAATGGCACTGCACAAACCCCGAAGGCTTCTATCACATATGTCTACAAATGTAGGATTCTACCATAACATAATTTACATCTACGCAGATGTATGCAATTGTCTAGTGTGTTCATTTTTTTTTTTCTTTCTTTTAAAAATATTCTTCTTTTTAAAAGGGGAATATCAGCGTATACACACACACACACACAACCCAACAGGATTATTGGGTTGTTAATGCCGCTGCTCGCTCTAGCCTTGTTCTCTGAAGCCATTTGATTAGAAAACAACATGTTGTATTTGTTTTGCATTGCTACTGACGTTGGTGAACAGGAATAGGTACATTCCCAGTATGTTTAGAAACAGACATATGGTTGAAGCTCTTAAAACCATCAAATCCTATTTACACTAAGTCTCTAATCTAGTTAATAAAATGATGCAAGCGACACGTGACAGTGTATAACTTCACTGAGAGACTTGTACAGTCTACATCTTTTGTGTGGATTTTTTCTCCTCTTTGCTGTACGCTTTGTTTTTTACCCTCTTGGCACCTAAAAGCATTTAATACACCTACAGGGTATTTAATACAGTGGACATTTTATCTACAGCAGTACTATCATTCATAGGTACACATCTCAAATAAAAACTGAAAAGAATACTAGTCAAATTACCATATTTAACAGGGCAAAGAGATGCCTACTGCGTGCCGCTTATTTGGCTGCTATGAAGCATTGTAATCTCCTCATTTAGCCGCCTGAAAATACACATTGAAACTTAATTCGTTGCAATTGCTTTACTGTACTTTGCACATACAGTATCTGTTCTTTTCACCGCTGCATGAAATAAATGCTTTTTAGATTTGTCAGTAAAATTGGAGAAATTAGCGTACCGTGCAACTATGAGGAAAATAAAAAAAAAAAACTAAGCAGTCAATAGCATTAAAAAGAAACTGTCAAAAAGTTTTTTCCTGGTTCTGTCCTGCATGGGACAAAGTACATGTAGTACTTTGAGCGAGGACTCTCCTGCACAGCTAATACACTTACTATCTTCTGTCTTAGAAGGCCAAAACTTAACAGTATGTGATTCACACACACCATCCACAAATGTATTTACCCAAATATTGTTGCACTCTTAACCCTACCAAACGACTACTACAGTATAAAATCAGCAATTATGATGCATATTAATATATCATCAATACATACATGAATGGGTACATAAAGTGCTCTCTGTGCTTTTTCTTGTGAACATTTTACTTTATAAAATGAAATAGTACCAATCCAATAAATGATCAACTTCTTTGGTCTCGCCTTAAACTACCTTAGTGTGTCACAACATGCAAATTGTGCAATTGTCTTTTCCACACGGCCTCATATTGAAAAAGCTTGATTCATGCTTATGTAGGGGTAAAAGCACACTTGACCTCCTGTAGAGTATAGGTCTTAGGTTCACAGGTAATAGGCTCAAAACAAAAACAGATTTCAAATGAAAGCATTTACCTCATCTCGTGCACCATGACTTGAGAGTCCTATTGTGATTAATACTGTAGTATTTTATAGTTTGGTAGGATTAAAAGCTTCACACTCATTTGGGTAAATCAACATGTAGCATTTTGTCCCATGCTGCTAGGTGCCTCCTAAAGCTGGCCATAGATGAACAGATTCTTCTTCCATCCACACAAATGAGATGGATGGAGGAATCCTCCTCCGCCACCAGGATATTGTATTCTAACAGCGGTCTCCCTGCTGTCAGAACACATTGATCAGTGGTTGCAGGCACTGAAATTTTTCGAACAGTCAACTTCTGTTGGACAGGAACTGCTACACATGGATCAAAATTCCGCTGGTCCCTGCTGAACTGGACAAATTTCGATCTATTGACAGCTTTAGCTTAGCTATGAGGTCAGACTAAGCACCCAGCTTCTCCCCACAGCCATCTGACAACATAGCTAGGAAGGAGACCGTTGCTTCATAATGGCACTAGTCTTGGCTTCAAGCGCTTTCCATGAGACAAGAGCTGGCAAGAAGAATGCAGAAGAATGGGAGGCTCACAAGCCTCCTCTCCTTCAGCAATCCTCTTGCTGCTGCTTTTTTCCCCAAAGTGCTCGGAGACTAGCTTTCTGTTCTAATAATTTTGGGCCTAGGCTTGCTTATTAAAATTGTCCTGCTGTTGGGACAAATTTAAATGCTGCATCTCTTAATTCATGTAGTAAAAACCCCTTCCTGGGCGATTTTAGATAGCTGTATCATCTGCCGTCTCAAATTCTTAAGAGCTTGATAGAAATTAGCTATTAGTTCACTCAAGGAGCCCATGTTTTCACGAATGCCAAACTGTCCAACCACTGGCCCTGTTTCTAACATGCCCATTATCATTTAAAGTATGTGCGCTACTATAGATACCTAAAAAGCCTTATTCATACATAAAATAAAATGATACCAAACCCAGGACTCTCCACTCCCATTATCTGGTCTCCCACAGTACACAACATGGAAATGCAATCGTTTTAGTAAATATAAACTGCTAAATACCTTTTCTCAGCAGCAGTATATAGCAATCTTGTTGTTTCTATCAGTGCATAGTTAAAGCTTGTAAGAGGAGATTTAATTTTCCCACAATTGTCCTCTGTCTGGACAGTGCTGATTGGCCCTCTGCTGATCACATTGCCTGTGCCCCCCCCCGAGAGAAAAAAAAAAAAAAAAAAAAAAAAACTATAGCAATACACACTGAACTGAGCATGTGCAGCCTGAATCCAGTAACTCTGTCTTATCCTGACTGGTCTTGAAGTCAGTGGAAGAAGAGGATCTGTGCATACAGGATCAAACAGCCTTTTTACACAATGCAGAGGATTAACCCCTTAGAGGTTCCACAGCAAGTATAACAAGAATGCTTTCCTGCATATACAGAATGATTTTACTAGCGTGGGTTTAGCAACACTAAGACTGAGGTGCTGTTATATGCAGGCCAAGCTAACTGGAAAACAGAAAAAAAATTTAAAATAAAACAATTACACAGCCAACACGGTCCCAGAGACAATCAAATGATGTACTGTTCTGTAACACCACAGCTTTAATGGCATCTTCAGTTATGTTTAATAGACTTGTGTATTTCTTGTTCCCTTTCCCTGTTCTTATTCATCTTTTTTCTTCCATTTCACTTTTTCTTTTTCCCTGCGTTATCTTCTCTGGACTGTTCACTACACAATTCTTTATGGATGGCTCCTATTGCCTTTTTTTTTTTTTTAACTTTCCTGTAATAGATTGGGGGGGGGGGGGGGGGGGGGGAATAGGGAACCTCTACCTCTGATGATTACTTTATGTACTCCCCCTGGTTACCGTATATACTCAAGTATAAGCCGAGATTTTCAGCCCTTTTTTAGGGCCTTTAAAAAAGCCCCCTTCCGGCTGTGTGGTTTAAAAGGAAAAAACTTTTTTGGTATGGTTACATAAGTTTCCTATGGCAGTGTCCAGCTTTAGGCAAACAGTAGTTTGCCTATTATCCCCAAAAAATTGCCAAAATTCAACCATAAAGTTTACTCAAGTTTAATAGGACTCGCCAAACCTTTGGCAAATTGAAGCAGGGCATATTTTTCCATCACTATCATAAAGGCACACTTGCCTTTTCTCCATTGCAGTTATGCATTACAGTCTGGTCATCTCCATCCATTAGCCCATTAATTGACAATGATTTAGAGCAGAAAAGTGTAATTTCTGTCCACTTTTAGTCAACATGCTATTTGTTAGCAGATGTGTGCTTCAAGACATGCTACTGGCTGCGGATACTGCTACTCCCTCTTCAGGCCTGAGCACCGCGGTGTCTTCCCTCGTGGGATCATAGCAGCAGCAAGGTTTCCAGGTCACCCCTTAACAGGTTTTTGTGAGGGGAGAAATGCGAGGGAAAGATCAGATGACCTTTCTGAAGGTTCTGGAAGGGTTAGCTGATCTTTCAGCAAGTTCTGGTGTCAAACTTCATTTCATCACATCAGCATTATGGTTGCTCTCAAAGGCCAGTTGTATATGTAAGACTAGATGTCCAGAGCACCCCCCTAACATCAGATGTCAAGAGCCCCCTTACTATCAGAACTCCAGTGTTCGCCACCCTCCCTTACATCACAGTGCAACCCCCCTTACCTCGTGCTGCTGGGCTGGAGTCAACTGCCGGAGTCTGCTAAATACTGGGACCAGGAGAGATGGAGACAAGGGGGTGCTGCAGCTGCACAGAGGCGCACAGGATCTGTAGGAGTTCAGACCTTTTCTCTGCTGCTGACTGCTGAGACTAGCCTCTCTGTGGCTGCATGAGGGGGTTGTGGCAGCTGCAGGAGAGGTGCGAAATGGCCTGGCAGGCCAGATTCGGCCCGCAAGCCTTGTGTTTGTTAGGAGTACACCACCTGTGAGCCAACCCGCACATTTTGTCACAGCCCATATGTGGTGGGTCACCTTGTCGTCAATTTTGTTCCATATTTTGTTTTGGTGTCCTTATTTAAAGATTGCTGATCTGTTTACTGCCTACAAGCCCATAATTACAGCCTGATACCAAGTCAAATTCTGGTACTTGTTCAAGTTGCAATTTAAATATAAAATTCATGAGGTGCTAATATAAACTGCATTAGTTAGTGTTAGTGCACTTTAGCTTTAGATCGGAATCACAACCTTGATGGAAAAAAGTTAACATTTCGAAAAGCAGTCACGGTTAATACCCTGTACCAATATAAGATCATGTACTCATTGTGGATAAAATTAAAATTGGGCAACCAAATACAATAATATATCTGAAAAAATATTTAAATACAATTTAACTGGTGTGTGTATTCAAGTCCATACCGTGCGTATCACAAGATAAAAAAAAATAGAGGCTTCATGGTGCAATATTTTCATTTTAAAAGATTAAAAGCTTCAAAGGCAATGGCATCCACAGACAATGAAATAATATTTTTCAAACAGCCTCGGCTCAAGCCAGCCAGCTGGTGTGTGGTGATGTCAAGAACTGGTGCTCCACCCAGCACCAGTTCTTGACGTCACCACGCACCAGCTGGCTGGCTTGAGCCGCGGTTGTTTGAAAAATATTGTTTCAATGTCTTTGGATGTCAGTGCCTGTGAAGCTTTTAATAAATCTTTTAAAAATGGGAATACTGCACCATGAAGCCGACTCTTTATCTTATCTTGTGATACATCCCAATGCTGGAGATTATTAAGAAAGAGTTGCCATCGCATTCGCGAGGAATATCATGAA
This sequence comes from Aquarana catesbeiana, assembly GCF_042186555.1. NCBI lineage: Eukaryota > Metazoa > Chordata > Amphibia > Anura > Ranidae > Aquarana > Aquarana catesbeiana. Next base: position 363,403,255 of record NC_133326.1, on the reverse strand, counting down.
TATAGGAGCCCACCGTATCGGAAGGCATACCTGCATTGGAGGAGTCCCTGGAGGAGTATTCACAAGCTGAATGATCCCTGGCTGAGTGAGTTTCATCTCTATTATCTGAGATCCATCTTATCCGGTAAGCGGCCTCTTTTATCACTTTTTCCAAACAGAAGTTTCAAGCCTTATCCTGAGTGTTCAACATCACGGTTTATTTATTGGAGCACAGTATGGACTTGAATACATACACCAGTTAACTTTTATTTAAATATTTTTTCAGATATATTAATTGTATTTGGTTGCGCAAATTAATTTTATCCACAATGAGTACATGAGCTTATGAAGGTACAGAGTATTGACCGTGACTCCTTTTCAAAATGTTCTTAACTTTTTTCCATCAAGGTTGTGATTCCGATCTAAAGCTAAAGTCTTGACAAATTTTCAATAACACTAACTAATGCAGTAAATATTCAGGCTATTTGAGTTGCAGCACCTAGCACACGGTCACATTTGATCTTGTCATTTATATTTCAACCATTTTTTCCCCCTTTGTTTTTTTTTTACTATTTTTATATATACACTTTTTTTTTAAGATTTGGGGCAGTGCAGATGTTTCACCATACATCATGTACTCATTACAGTGGGAATATAGGTACAATTGACAACATACAATAGGTCTATTAGTCAAAATTTGATTTGACGGTTACAAGAAAAGATACAGTGCCACTGAAACATGGTGCAAAACAGCAATCAATTGTAAGCAAACCCTTGCCTTTCAACTTGGTAGCTAGGAATGTCCTGCAAAGAAGTTCATGAAACGTATGGTGAGGGATTCTATGAAACCCTTTGTTGCTGTACCTTTGACAAGGAAAAGGGCTGCCTCAAGTTGAACCAGCTCTGCGTTCTTGCATTGCTATTCACATATCCCATATTTTTAAGTTAGAGAGCACAAATTTTTAGAGGTGTCTTGATTGGACTGGGGTAACTTTCCTATTATCTGATGAAGTCCCTGGCCAAGGAAGTGCATTTACTGGCAATGAGAATGACATTTGAGCAGAGCTTAGACCAGTGGAAAAGTAAAGTAAGTATTTAAGTGATTGTAAAGGCTTGTTTTAAAAAAAAAAAAAAAAATCATGTTATACTTACCTCCTCTGTGCAGTTGGTTTTGTACAGAGCAGCCTGGATCCTCCTCTTCTCGGGTCCCTCTTTGCTGTTCTTAGCCCCTCCTCCTTTGAGTGCCTCTCAGCCAGAAGATTGCTACAGGGGGCACACAAGCCGAGTCAGAGCTCAGTGTATCTATTCAGACACGGAGCCTCGACCTGGCCCCATCCCCTCTCTCCCGATTGATAGCCAATGGCGCCACTGCTCTGTCTCAGCCAATCAGGAGGAGTGTCCTGGATGGCTGAGGGGATCGTGGACATCGCTGGAGAGAGAAGGGGCTCAGGTAGGTAATTAGGGGGGTGCTGCTACACACAGGTTTATCTTAATGCATTAAGATAAAAAAAAACCTTCTGCCTTTACAACTCCTTTAAACCAAATGAAATCCGCACACAAAAGTGGCTTTTCTGGTTAATAAATAGTAGGCAAGGCAAAAATAGTTTGTAGGTTCTTAGAAATATAAACTAATTCATGCATGCACAAAAAAAAAAAAAAAAAAAAAAAAAGTTTATTTCAGCTTTAAATGCCAGGTAGAAAAATGCACAGCTACTGGTAAAAAAAAAAAAATTAAACCAAACTGACTATGCTTTTTGCCCACGCCCACCCCCACCTTATATGCTCAGCAGTCATAAGACAAGTTCCAAAAACAGAAAGGATGAGACAGCATCTAAGACAATCAATACACTGAAATACATTTCTAATGTGCTGCGTTCCAGCCTCTTTTCTCTCTGCCAAATTCAAAAGCATACTTTAAAATCAGCATTAGAAATGCATTATGGATTAGCGCATTAGCATAATAAATAATGTACAATGCACAATAATGACAAAGCAATAGACGTCTGACATTCAGGCTGAGCCAGTGACCCATGACTGGAGTTTTTTTTTATGTAACAAAATTCACAAAAAGGAGAAATTAATTCAATTGCATTTCTTGGGCTGTTCAACCCCAAACTTTGCTTATCAAAATTTTCAAAAATCTATACACAAAAAAGGATTAGCTTCTAATTTTAAACTGAAAATATGGCATTGCTCAGAAAAATTATTAAAAATCAAATTCAGACTAGACTACTATACATGTATTTATTAGCCGACCATGTGAAAATTATACATTGAGATTTTAAACTGCCTATCAAGCTGTCCAGCAAAAAAGTGACAGTTATAGGGCTGGTGCAAACTACCGTACAATTTTATTCACAATGGTCAAAAAAAGTCAGTTTTTGTAACAGCTGGAGTTGGGTCAAGGTGAGTTTGTCTATAAAAATTTTACATTTACAGTGTTGCTGTAAGATTTCACTACAGAATATGCATCTGTCACTGTACTAAAGGAAATGGAAAAAAAAACAGATTTGCAAGCAGGGTCAACACAAAAATGTAAGTATTTCTAAAGGCTAAACATTTTTTAACTTGATGCAGCTGTCAATCACAGCTAGTGAGCCAATGAGGGGAGAGGGGTTGGAGCCTGACCCACGGCTCTGTGTTAATGGACATGCAGAGCAGTGGCTTGGGAGCGACCCTGCTTAGGTGCCACCATAGCAAGCTGCTTGCTCTGGGGGCCCACAGGAGGGAGGGCCAGGAGCGCCAGCATGGGGCCCAAGACAAGATGGATCGGGGCTGCGCTGTGCAAAACCACTGCACAGAGCAGGTATGTATGACATGTTTCTTTTTAGTTTCTTTTTTTTATTGCCTTTAATATAGTTGCTCTTGAAAAGTTTTTCCTCAGATTTTGGTACAGGTGTTGTCCTAGGCCATGAGCAGACCCATCACCACATTTTTTCCCCAATATTAATCTAACTCCTTACTCTCACCGCCATTCATATTTTTATCACTTTACGTAAACTTGACCCTGTCAGCACATTGTCACTTTTAAAGAATCGCACACCTGTAATATAAGAGGCTCTATACTTACCTTTACAGAGGCCTATTTGTTTTAATCCCACCCCTTTGGCGTTTGCCGACTGCTGTATGTGTTCCACACTGTGTGGTATTCCCGCTACCCCCACTGCTCAATGTGCTTTCTCCCACTAGCTCATTTGAGACTACAGGATGTACGAGCTGCTGGGAGGAGCCACTGCATGTGGTGTGGAAATAAATTATGTTTTCCTACACCCTGGGTATAAATTTCATCAGTCTCCCACAGTTCAAGAATTTGACTCTACCCTTCCCTTCTCTAAATCCATACATATAGTTACATAGTTGCCAAGGTTGAATAAAGACACCAGTCCGTCCAGATCAACCTGAATGTGTATGTTTGTGTCACTACCATTTTCAATAACCCTGTACATTGTGGTCGCTTTTTTTTTTTTTTTTTAATTTATCTACACTCCCCGCCAACACCACCAACTGTGGAAGGGAGCACCACACCCTTACCATTCTAACAGTAAAGTACCCCTTACTCAGTTTAACATTGAACCACTACTTGTTGCACTTGGACTCCCTCCAGTTTAAGGACATCCTTCCTGAGGACCAGTGAACACAACTGGACAGCATACTCAAGATGTGGCTGAACCACAGTTTTGTAAAGTGGTAGAATAGTTTTCGGCCTTGCGTAAAATACTCTTTTTAATGCACGTTAATAGTCTGTTGGCCTTGCTTGTTGAAGCTTAGCTTTGCATGTTATAGTTGAGTCTGATCTAGAAGGATCCCCAGATGCTTTTCCATCCTCAATTCCGCCAGAGCTTCGCCTCACAGCAAGTAGCTTGCATTGTTATTTTGTAGCTCCCAAATGCGTTAATTTACATGGTTTTCAACATTAAACTGTTACTAGACCTAGGACCCTGCATTCACAATATCTGGTCACCCACAGTACACTGAACATGGAAATGCAATGATTTTAGTAAATATATACCGCTAAATACCTTTTCTCATCAGCTGTTCGAGCAGTCGTGACTTCTATCAGTGTCTGGTTAAAGCTTGTAGGAGGAGTTTTCATTCTCCTATGATTGTTCTATGAGAATGCAGTACCCTTGACCTTCTGTCTGGACAGTGCTGATTTGCCCTGTGTGCTGATCCCATGCATTCTCCCAAGGAAAAAAAACAAAAAAACACTAGCAATACACACCAAACTGAGCATGTGAAGCTTGTTCCCTAGCCTCTGTACTATCTGGAGATAAAATATCCATCTCCAATCCAATCTAAATTACAGCTCACCTCCTCAAAATATTAAAAAGTTGGTCTGGCAAGAATGGTCTTTTATAAACTCAAGCTGGGTACAATTAATGATACTAATCTCATCCACACAATCTTGGATATGTTCCCTTATTGTTCCTTCTAATAGTTTACATACTATGGATGTTAGGCTGACTGGTCTGCTGTTTCCAGGTATAAATTCTAAGCCTTTTTTTGATCATTGGGACTACGTTTGCTTTTCAATCAGCTGGTAAAAATCAGTAATAAATAAATGTGAATAGTCCTCTGCGTTACTATGCAACTGTGAATAATCCAATGAAATGATACTGTGAATAATGAAAAATAAATGCGAATGATAAACAGACACTGAATTTCAAAAGAGCCAACTTCCCTAAACTACGAACCTTGCTAGAAGATATAAATTGGATAAAATCTTTGAAACAAAGAACACGGAGGAGAGATGGGTTTTCTTTAAGAGCATATTAAATAAGGACATTAGCCAGTGCATCCCATTGGAAATGAATTTAAAAGAGCAAACAAATGTCCTGGATGGCTTAACTCTAATGTAAAAATGCATATAAAAGCAAAGGAGAAGGCCTTCAAAAAATACAAGGCTGAGGGATCATCATCAGCATTCAGACTTTACAAAGAATGCAACAAGATATGTATAGGTGCAATTAGAGCGGTTAAGACGCGGGATAAAGCAAAAAAAAAAATCCCAAGAAAGTGTAAGTATATAAACAGTAAAAAAGGGAGGACAGACCATATTGGCCCCATAAAGAATGGAGGAAGGACGTCTGGTTACAAAGGATAGGGAGATTGCAAAGGTACTGAATTTATTCTTCTCCTCGGTCTTCATGAGGGAATCGGGGGCTTCAGTAAACAAAACTGCAGTGTTTGTCCTCATGACACATCACAGGAAGCACCCTCATGGCTAACAGAGGAGAGAATTCGAAATAGACTTGGGAAACTTAACATTAATAAATCACCAGGACCAGATGGCTTGCACCTGAGGGTACTTAGGGAACTCAGTCAAGTAATTGCCAGACCATTGTTCCTAATTTTTACTGACAGTCTACTGACTGGAATGGTACCAGTTGATTGGAGAAAAGCCAATGTACTGTAGCACCAATATTTAAAAAAGGGCCAAAATACATCCCTGAAAATTACAGACCAGTTAGCCCAACATCAATAGTATTCAAACTCTTGGAGGTGATAAGGGCCTATATACAAGATTTTAGTAATGAAAACTGTATCATTAGCCGTAATCAGCATGAATTCATGAAGAATCGTTCTTGCCAAACCAATCTATTAACCTTCTACGAGGAGGTGAGCTGCCATCTAGATAAAGGAAGACCCATAGATGTGGTGTATCTGGATTTTGCAAACACATTTGACCAAGTTCCCCATAAATGTTTACTGTACAAAGTAAGGTACGTTGGCCAGTACATGGATTAAAAACTGGCTACAAGTGCCGCCTATCAATGCCCATCAATTCTACATATCAGTGCCAACTCATCAGTGCCCATCAGTGCCGCCTTTTTTTTCAAAAATTTTGGTCTTTAGTTTATCAAAAAATAAAAAAAAACCCCCAGAGGTAATCAAATACCGCCAAAATAAAGCTCTATTTGTGGGAAGAAAATAATAAAAATTATGTTTGGGTACAGTGTTACATGACCGCGCAATTGTCATTCAAAGTGTGACAGCGCTGAAAATTGTCCTGGGCAGGAAGGGGCGAAAGTGCCTGGTACTGAAGTGGTTGATCACATTGTCCATTGTTTTTAATATTCACTTCAGTAACATTGTGTGAGTTTCCCATTGATAACATCCCATTACAGAATGGAACCCTAGGTGTCAGAGGCAAGCGGGGATTTGCAGAGTCGGGGTAGCCAGTGGGATATAGAGTCAATCAGCAGCCCTCTCGGGGCTACTGCTACATAAACTTAGAGTGACATATTTAATACAGTCGCCTTCTCCTTGTCACTAGTGACCAGCTTCTCCTGATCATCATTCTTTATTGGGCCAGTATGGTCTAACCTAGCGTTTTAATTACTAACGTATTTGAAACATTTGTTTTTTACTCTCCTCAGCAATGGGCATCTCACAATCTATTTTATGGGCAAGTAATGCCACCTATAACTGTGAAAAAGATTGGAGTGGTGTAGGAAGGGATAGAGCCAGGCTCTCACCCATGGATGCTGGTGTAAATTTGCATACCAGAATGTCCCAGTATTAAAGGGCTATACCAGTGTGGAAAACAGGAGAAATAAGTGGAGACGCTTGCTATGGAAAAGGCACTGATGCTTCAGCTTCAGTTACTTTGGATATGCTTATGTTTTACATATCTTTCAAGAGATATGATAAACTAAAGTGATTTTGTACAACAAAGTCTTACCATCCAAAGAATTTGCATGCCCTTTATGCATTCATAAAAAAAAAAAAAAAAAGTATTAAAATATAATTAAAAAAAAGAAACTGACAAGACAAATATAGCAAACACCTAAAGGTGAATTGCCTGCATCTGAGATGCTGTGAAATTCAGATTTCCCCCTCTACAAACTACTGGTGTGCGATGTATTTTTTCCACCCATTAAATTGGATGTCTGGAGTGGAACTTGAGTGATGTCTTCTAGTGCTTTAAAGCAGTTATTACAAATTGTATGCATAAATACGCACATTGGCCTAAGTCACCAGAAGCTCTTTTTATGCAAAGAAATACTGTGAATTCAGCATGATTTCTCAATACAATTTATGGCGTGGGGATGGAAGGAATACCATGCAACTATTTATCTCTGCACAAAACTCATTACAGTAAATGTTAAATAGGATGAATGGCTTTATGATTTATATAGAAAACTAGGAGTTATATCATGCATGGTGTGGTTTTTATGCACTGGAAATATTCACCATTTGTTTAATACAAAAATGCATGACCAAGCATTTATTTCCACCATGAACGACAAAGTGAATAAATACCTTCACATGCTAATTTTCTCTTTGATCAAAATATATACAAGAAGCATTCCAGTGTTCTGATTTGTTACCCAAAAGTGTCAACCATAATTTTCCAATGGCAACATTGAACTCCTCTTATAGTGACCCTATCAGCTTTTTTTTTTTCTTTTTACTTTTGCTTAAAAAGTATACAAAAAAATGCTAGCAGATCGGGCTTTCTTACAGAAAATCTTCTATCTTACTTGCTTACAGCTCAGTGTATATTCTTCCTGCCTTGGGCTCCAGGCTAATTTTACGTTCATGCCCATGTGCGGGTACACGAATGTACAATCGTGCAGCTTTTGGGATGAGATCTGGCAGCCACAGAGTTAAGTGCCTACTACTCGCTTTTAAATCCCAATGTGAGTCACACACCCTTTTTCTCAAACATTGAAAAGTCAAAATTAGCTGAAAGTGATGACAAACTGCTGCTTTATCAGATTTGATATAAAACATGTCACTGCTGTAAATAACCATCTAGCACTAAAGCACATTCTTATACTGCTACATGGAAGACAGTTTGAATTACACATATAGTAGCTTACTTGTGCGTGTGTGTCAATTAAATTACTACCCTACTCCTGTTTTTTTTTTTTTTTTTAATATAATAAATTGGGCATTGACAAAAAAAAAATGAATTTTGATTTTAAAAAACCTATTTTGGGGCTTTTACCATTTAGATTAATTTATTTTACACACCTGCCAGTTTGCGAGGCAGAGATGGCTGAAGCTGGGAGGTTTAAAATAACCATGATTAGAGGTCATGGTGAGCAAATGATTGGGCACCATCGCGATTGGTTCCTGACTGTTAAGCCCCTTACACACGGGAGACATCAGGCGGTTCAATAAAAAGTCCGACATCTGGCCCATGTGCACGTTAGTCGGTCTGACAGAAGCCATTCGGCTCCCGATCAGCGCTCTCAGCCAATGGCTGAGAGCGCTGAACAGAGTGTATTGGCAGGGGGGCCAACACCCTGTCAGAACACACACAGCAAAGCAGGGGAGATCGCTGCACTAACATCAGATCACTAGTACATTTGTTCCGACTGCAGCGGGTTAGTTTTTTTTTTCGTTCAATGTTAAAAAAACACAAACTGTTAATTCTAATGGTTTAATGTTCCTAAGCATGTAAACATATTCATGAGAATGCTAATCTACAGGCAGACATTAGGATGTTGATTAGAATTAGAATTTTGATTAGGATCTGACTTAGAATTGCATGGAGTTTCACTTTAAAGCAAAGAGAACATAATTTGCAGGACCCTAATTTTTTCACTTAACCACTTTTACCTGCTTCCTGACCAGAGCACTTTTTACAACTTGGCACTGCGTCACTAACTGGTAATTGCCCAAAAATTGACCAAAACCGGCTTCCTGCCCCTAGTAAATAAATATTGACCAAACCGGCTTCATGTCAGGTAAATCCATGGATAACAAGCTTCACAGGGTCTATACTAATTTGCAAATTCCCCCTGATGACCAAAGTGCTAGGGTATTTGTAGCGTTAGACTTCGAAAAGACCTTCAATAGGGCCTGGCCCTATATGTCAGTGGTTCGACGAATTTGGCTTTGGCCTGGTTTTTGCGAATAGATCAGTATTCTGTACCAAAGACCAGTAGCCCAAATCAAACTTGGTGGGAACCCGTCAACTTCCTTCCTTACTGAACAGAGGCAAGACAGGGCTGCCCCCTTTCTCTGGCACTGTTTGCCCTTATGGTTGAATCCATTGCCATGGCTATACAGTTCTCCGATGCTGTCCGGGGCATTCAGATTGGGTCCATGGAGGATAAATTGACTCTATACACCAATGAAATTCTCTTCCTCTGGGATCCAGGCCCTACGCTCTGGGCAGCGTTTGCTCAAGGCTGAAAGTTAATTGGGACAAATCCCTTATACTCCCTGTGGACTCTGGCGCCCTAGGGTAATAGATCTCTCTCTTTGCAGTGTCCGGATACCAATGTCTAGAATTGAACATTTCCCCCAGGATTCAGGACTTTTGCAAACTTAATTTGTACCTTCTCCTACCAGTTTCCCCAGGACGACGACTGTGCCGCCCATTGACAGGAAGTGGTGGGCGGGAAATGGTTAAAATGGTTGCATACATTAGGCATGAAATCTGAAGAAAGCATATGCCTCTATAGTGTGTACTTACCTCAATCCAGAGCACAATGTAATTTCTGTCTGTGGTTGCATTCCTCTGATATCAGCATGAGTCACTTCTGCCCTTCTGCAGTTTTCCTGACACCAAAAGAAAAAAAGGTGACAGGGAGAGACCTCCAGCGAATTGACAGCCTCAGCTCTGTTCCTGTGTGCAGTGTAAATGGGGTGTGTGCCTTCCCTCCAATCAGCTCTCAGAGCTCTGCAATGTGAAATATCAACTCTCTGCCCCCATTTTTTCTAACCGCTCAGACAAGCTTTATAAATTCTGCACTTTGAATGGTTGTAGAGAAGAGAATACTGCAGATACACAGGTACTATGTAGGAGGATTTATTTCCTCTCCGTGTATAACCTGAAGAAAATTCATTTTACTTGGTATACAACCACTTTAAAGCAGACCTCTACTAAATTGAAAGCAGAAATCCCACACCCTCTGCCAAGTCAAATCTAGCACTCTGCAATCAGCAGGGAGCATAGGCATTCCAAATGCACTCCAGCTTTAACCAGTTCCGGACCGCCCCACGTACATATACTACAGCAGTGTGGCCTGACCGCGCAAAGTCACGTACACGTCACCATGGCGATCCGATTCGGTTCAGAACTGATCACTCAACAGTTCCAGGCCAATGACTTATGGTTCAACACCTGCTGATCGGTTCTGACCAATGGACAAAATTAAGTAAGGTATAAGTGCAGCGCAAAACAGTAATTCAAAACGTTGGTGAACTACAAGTCCCAAAATGATATCAATTTTCAATATAATGGATGAAAAAAGTGATGAACAAATGATAAACAAATGATAAACAAATGATAAACAAATGATAAACAAATGATAAACAAATGATAAACAAATGATGAAAAAATGTCCAGAAAGATGGACAAGTCCCAGAAAGCCTTCACCAGTGATGAAACAATGACAGTCCCTCCATCTCCAGTCTAATTATCTACTCTACCCTCAGGGTATGGACTCCTGAGCTAACAGGTAGTCATACAGGCAGAACCCAATATAAAGAATGGGTTGAAGCAGATCATATACTCATTTCCAGATTCCTCAGAAAGAGATATGGACGCCCAACCATAAATGATAAAAAGGAAAGGATCTAAGTGCTCACTGTATGTTAATAAAAGATTTTTAATTTGTCCAAGCACGGACTACTCACATTTCAGCAGTTTGGTACAAGTATAAAAACAAACATTCTGTTTCCGAAGGGCAGCAGCGGGTGACATCAGCCTTCCCCCGTACGCGTTATGTTCCTGTAAACTTCCTCAGCCTGTGTAATGTACACACAAGGCACAGGAAGTGATGCAATCTCCCCTCCTGAAGCCCTTTGGGTTCCGCCGAGTGGGAGAAAAGCATCTCACTGTGAGTACACCAACACTTCACTAACACCAGTACACGTAGGCACATATTTTCGACCCCCCCCAGTTAACCCTTTCACTCCCTGTCACATTGTCACCAAGTGCAGTGTTCATATTTTTTTACTGATCACTGCATTGGTGTCACTTGTGACACTAAAAAGAGTTAGGCAGATAGTGGTAGGCCCAGATAGGTTTAGGGTACTCCCCATATACTCCCTAAAAGATTTAACCCCTTGATCACCCCCCAGTTAACCCTTTCACTCCCTGTCACAGTGGCATTAGTATAGTGTACAGATTTTTTTTCTGATCGCTGTATTAGTGTCATGGGTGATGCTAGTTAGCGTTAATGTCAACATCAATTTAGGCGTTAGCGTCAGTGACAATCCCAGACAGCGTCAGATTTTAACCCTTTGATTGCCAGTAGCACTAACACGCACACACCATACACCTCCCTTACTAGAATAGTGCCTGAACGGATCAATATCTTTTATCTGATCAGATCTATACTTTTTTCAGGGGGGGGCATCATTTTAGGGTCACCCATGCACCGCCCCTTTTCGACAATGTCATTATCACATTGTCTTGGTCAGAGACAGCAGGCGTAGTACAGTCCCTAGGATAAGTAATGGATAATGGCCGACAGGCCCTCTTACCAGATGTTTAATCACTCTGTATTCCCCGGGGGCTCTCTCTGGTGGCGCTGGGTAGCAGCGGGGCTCTCTCTGGTGGCGCTGGGTAGCAGCGGGGCTCTCTCTCTGGCTTCTGCCCAACACATGCATCTTTCTTTGCCCTGTAGCACTCACTCCCACAGCTGTTTTCCAGGCTGCAGTCTCTCAATCTCTCTCTTGATCGAGCTGTAGCCTCCTTCCTGTGGAAAATGGGCCGCCAATCTTTGGGACTACATGTCCCATGATGCTCTCCTAGTCTCCTTTGATCAGCCCTCAGTTATGGCCAATGGGGACGGAACAGAGCGGACAAGAAGCTGGGCGGGGAACCTGGTGAGAGCCACCGTCTCTTCTCCTTGACAGGAGAAGGCGGGGCGAGCAGGGGAAACCTATGACAGCCCACAGCTCGTCTTTCTCCCGACACAGCACTGCCAAGTTCTCTGCTGGACTGAGCAGGCAAAAGAACCTGCAGTCACACTACACATAGGGGGCTTGACAGCACCTTGATGTCACCCAGTTGGCTGCCCACACCCCCATAGTGACGCCACTGTGCTGGATGTGCCGATCTGATCCCCGATTCCGGGGGGGGGGGCACTTGACCCCCCTTGCCCCTACCTGCGGATGCCAATGGTCCCCAGTAGTATAGTGTTCCCAAAAACGAGGCTTTAGCAGGATCAGCCTAGACACCTGCCAGCACCAGCATTTAGCCCCTCTACCCAGCCTCCCCCCTCAAGTACAGTATCAGAAGTTCACTGTCACTTCCAAAACACATCACACAAAACCACGATTAGCAGTTAGGCCTGATCCCTGCTGGTGCTAGCAGTTAATTTTTTTGTAGCGGTACAAACAGTCCTCTGACTCACAGGTAAAAGCACCTGGTTGTCACACTAGTTACCTATAAATTTATTGGCCAAAATGTCAAACGAATGGTACACTAGTGAAGAGGCCTACAGAATGCTGAGCATGACAGATGAGAGATGGAGTCCTCACTGTCAGATTCAGGCTCAGTATTTGAACCTGTAGAGAGTGGCACCCTCTAACAGATAGCTCTGATGACGGAGTAGTGGTCTCTGATAAGGTCAGGTGTACCCGACCCCATTCTTCTGTTGCTAAGGTGCAACAACCGCATGATACCTGTATGCAGCAGAGTGTCAGTACTAGTGCCGCTCAACTTTCTGGTGAACTGGCAAGTGCAATGTAAGCTGGTGCACTGGCTAGCACAAGTAGTGCCCCGCAGCCACCAAGAATTCAAACACAGCACCGTTTGAACTCTTGGTGGCTGCAGGGCTCTACTTGTGCACCAGCTAGTGCCCTTCCTGATGCGCTTGCAAGCCCTGAATGGCAGCCTACAAATTCTGAAGCGCCCGCACTCAATCCCCCCCCCCATTCACTGACCAACCCGGAATTCAGGTGGAAACAGCAGATTTAAAGCCCCTCAAATTTTTTGAGCTGTTTTTCACGGAAGATCTGTACAGATCTATTGTGGACCAAAGCAATTTATACACTGGTCAATTCAATCGCCCAAAACCCCAAATCACCCCTTGCCAGATAATTTGGCTGGAAACCTATAACGGTTCTTGAATTTAGGACCTTTCTGGGCCTATCGCTCAACATGGGCATTACTAAAAAGAGCTGCAGTCTTATTGGTCCACTGACACAATTCATCATATGCCGTGTTCTCTGCTGCCATGGCCAGGGCAGATATTGCAGTTCATGCATTTCAATGACAATGAACTCTGTCGTCCTCGGGGTGACCCTAAACTTGATCGGTCCCATAAAATTCGGCCCCTTGTAAACCACTTCAACAAAAAATTTGCAGCCTTGTTTATCCCCGATCAAGATGTCTAAGTGGTTAGAAGAGTGGGTGATGTGTGGAATAAGCTTCTAATGATGGGCAAGAAAAATGCCAGGACAGTTCAAACCCCCCCTCCCCCAAATGACCCCTTTTTGTAAAGTTGACACCACCAAGCTATTTGCTGATAGGCATGTTGAGTCCATGGAATACTTTAGATTTTGCCACACGTTTCAGGAAAATTAAAATTTTTTTTTTCTTACAAAGTTGTCATTTAAATGACCTATTGCTCAAAAATGCCATGGATATATGTGAAATTACACCTCAAAATAAATTCTGCTGCTTTCCTCGAGTATGGGGATACAACATGTGAGACTTTTTTGGCAGTCTATCCATGTACAAGATCCCGAAAACCAATCACCACCTTCAGGCTAAGGGCGTAAATTGTTGATAGTTTGTAGACGCTACAACTTTTGCACAAACCAATAAATATACGCTTATTTAATATTTTTTTACCCTAGACATGTGTCTGAATACATTCTGGCCTAAATGTATGACTAAAATTGAGTTTATAAGATTTTTTTATAACAAAGTATAAAATATTTTTCTTCAAAATTTGCATTTTGTTTATATCGTAAAAAAAAAAAAAAAAAAAATCAGAGGTATTCAAATACCACCAAAAGAGAGCTCTATTTGTGGGGGGAAAAAAGGATGCAAATTTCATTTGTGTACAGTATTGCATGAACGCGCAATTACCAGTTAAATCAGCGCAATGCAAAAAATTGTAAAACGTGCTCTGGTCTTTAAAAGGGTAAAACCTTACGGGGCTGAAGTGGTTAACCACATGCCGACCGGGCCATAGCCGAAAGACGGCCGCAGCGCGGTCGGCTTGTTCTGGGTGGATGTCCGTGGGACGTCCTCCGGAACTCTCGCTCCCCGTGCGCCCGGTGGGGCGCGTGCACGATAGTGTCCGTGCTCGCCGGGTTCACGGGACCCGGCGCAACACGGTTCGTGGTAAAGGGCCAATGACAGCGGCCCTTTACCACGTGATCGCTCCCTCCAATGAGGGAGCGATCATAATGTCAACAGACTGGGGTCATGCAAAGGTCCCAGCTCTCTTCTCTCCTCACACCGAGAGTGAGAGGAGAGAAGAGAGATTGAGTGAAAAAAACTACTGAAATCGTGAATGAAAGTACTACAGTGCCCAGCAGTGTCATACAAGTGCCGCTACAGTGCCACTACAATTCCCACCAGTGCCACTACAGTACCCATCTGTGCCACCAGTGCCACTACACTACCCATCTGTGCCACTACAGTACCCATCTGTGCCACTAGTGCCACTACAGTACCCATCTGTGCCACTACAGTACCCATCTGTGCCACTACAGTACCCATCAGTGTCACTACAGTGCTCATCTGTGCCATCAGTGCCACTATAGTTCTCGTCCGTGCCACCAGTGCCACCTCTGCCACTGCAGTGCCCATCTGTGCCACCAATGCCAAGTCAGTGCTCCGTCAGTGCCACACCAGTGCCCAGTGCCACTACAGTGCTCATCTGCCACCAGTACCACATCGGTGCCATCAGTGCCCATCGGTGCCATCAGTGCCACTACAGTGCTCATCTGTGCCACCAGCACTACATTGGTGCCATCAGTGCCACCTGTGCCACTACAGTGCCACCTCTGCCACTACAGTGCCCATCTGTGTCGCCAGTGTCACGCCAGTGTCACTACAGTGCCCATCGCTGCCACATCAGTGCACCTACAGTGCTCATCAGTGCCACATTAGTGCCAATACAGTGCGGATTTGTGCCATCAGTACCACATCAGCGTCACTAGAGTGCTCATCTGCACCACTACAGCGCTCATCAGTGCCACCATATCAGTGGATCCTCACCAGAGCCCAGCAGTGCAGCCTCACCAGAGCCCAGCAGTGCAGCCTCACCAGACCAGCCTCATCAGCACCCATCAGTGCAGCCATATCTGTCCAAGTGTCCCTACCACAGCAGTTTGTCACCACAGTCACCAGTATGGCAAAAAAAAAAAAATTTCCGCTGAGGAGGCATACCAACAGCTTAGCTTGACAGACGAGAGCAGCGGGGAGCTCTCGGAGTCTGCGTCTGATTCTGGTTCAGAATATGAACCCGTTGTAAGCAGTGGGTCCGATACAGAATCAGAGGAAGAGCAAAGTGTGCCTGTGAAACGAAGGCGCTCTGGCATGGAGCAGCAGGCTACCACAAGTAGTGCTGTGGCATCAACCAGCAGCTCAGTGCCATCCACCAGAAATGCAGTGGCATCAACTAGCAGCTCAGTTGCTTCCACCAGTAGCACAGTGCCATCCAGAAGAAATGAAGTACCAATGCAGCAAAGGCCAAGAACTAACGGGGTGTCATCTTGGCCCCAAAGCATTAGGACCCATGCCGGCCTTCCCTATGCCCTTGAAAACCCTCTGTGGCTTCCCCCTAATTCAGGAGTAGCAAACATCCCCCCTTTTATCGCCCAGCCAGCTGTTCAGGTGAACACAGAGAATTTTGCCCCTACTGATTTTTTTAATTTAATTTTTACCCAAGATCTATTGTCCTCCATCGTGGCCCAATGCAACCTCTATGCACAACAATTTATAACAAGCAACCCTGGTTCAAGTTATGCCCGTCCCCATGAGTGGAGAGCATTGACAGTGGAGGAATTTAAATTATTTTTAAGTCTAACATTTAATATGGGACTCACAAAAAAAATGAATTATACTCCTATTGGTCCACCAACCCCATCCACCATATGCCAATCTATTCATCCATTATGCGAAGATCAAGATACCTCATGATAATGCGTTTCCTCCATTACAATGACAACACCCAGTGCCCTCCCCGAAATGACCCATCACATGACAAATTATTTAAAATTCGGCCACTTCTAAATTTTTTCTCTGAGAAATTCCCCCAGTTATTCATCCCCGACCAAAATATCTCCGTGGATGAGTCATTGGTCCACTTCACAGGTAGGCTTGGGTTCAAGCAGTTTATCCCCAGCAAAAGGGCCCGATATGGGGTTAAGCTCTACAAGCTATGTGACCGAGAAACGGGGTATATCTACGCCTTCCGGGTGTACGAAGGGAAGGACACCCAACTTCCAATTTTTTTAGTTTTCTCATTCCCAGATTAGGGTCTGGAGACTCGGAGGCTTCAAAGAGATTTGGGTGGGAGAAGCCTCTACCCGTCCCCATTCTTTCCTGGCCTGCTACTTGGACCATGTTCCTGCTTACTACCAGGACCAATATTTTGACACTGCTGGCAATGTCTCTACTTGCACTGACCCTGGACTGTATAAGGACAGTATCCCTGCCTGTACTATGGACAATATTCTTGCCTGTTGCCTGGACTATTCCATTCACTGTCGCTGACCACGTCCCTGCCTGCTGCCTTGATCAGGGTTCTCCTCCTGTGGCCAACTGCACTACTAAAACCACAGGTAATCTTTTGTTTACCCTTTGCTCAACAGAATGTATTTTAGGGTGTAATTCTTGGTTCATGCTATGTGTTAGAAATATGAAGGGCCTTCAAAAATGTGATAGATTGTAAGGAAATTAGATGTGTAATTTATGCTCCTAGAATGCCTGAATGTGCTACTTCAATGTTGGGCCTCTGTACGTGGCCAGGCTGTGTAAAAGTCTCACACATGTGGTATCGCCAAACTCAGGAGGAGTAGCAGAATAGATTTTGGGGTGTCATTTTTGCTATGTACATGCTATGTGTTGGAAATATCTTAGAAATGGACAACTTTGTGTAAAAAAAAAATGCGTTTTCATTTTTTTCCCACATTTTCCAAAAACTTCTGGAAAAAAAAAAGAACCGTTCAAAAGACTCATTATGCCTTATAGATTATACGGGGTCACTTTGTGTGCGTTTCCATTGTCCTGGTGCTCCAGGGCCTTCAAAAGTGTAATAGGTGGTTGAGAGATTAGATATGCAATTTATGCTCCTAGAACGCCTGAATGTGCTACTTCAATGTTTGGCCTCTGTATGTGGCCAGGCTGTGTAAAAGTCTCACACATGTGGTATCGCCATACTCAGGAGTAGCAGAATATATTTTGGGGTGTCATTTGTGGAATGTACATGCCATGTGAGAGAAATAACCTGTTATAATGACAATTTGGTGTGAAAAAAATAAAAATAAAAAAAATCTTAATTGTGCAAAGAATTGTGGGAAAAAAATGACAACTTCAAAAAACTCACCATGCCTCTTACTAAATACCTTGGAATGTCTACTTTCCAAAAAGGGGTCATTTTGTGGGTATTTGTACTTTCCAGGCTTGTAAGGGTCTCAAGAAATGAGATAGGCCTCAGTACATCAGGTGTGATCAATTTTCAGTGATTGGCACCATAGCTTGTAGACGCTATAAAACTTTCACACAGACTAAAGAATATCCACTAATTTGGGTTATTTTTACCAAAAGATATGTAGCAGTATAAATTTTGGCCCAAATTTATGAAGAAAAATTACTTATTTGCAAAATTTTATAATACAAATGAAGAAAAATGCATTTTTTTTTTTACAAAATTTTTGGTCTTTTTTCTTTTATAGCACAAAAAATAAAAAAACCCAACAGTGATTAACCACCACCAAAAGAAAGCTCTATTTGTGTGAAAAAAAGGACAAAAATTTCATATGGGTACAGTGTTGCATGACTGAGTAATTGTCATTCAAAATGTGAGAGCACCGAAAGCTGAAAATTGGTCTGGTTAGGAAGGGGGTTTAAGTGCCCAGTTGTCAAGTGGTTAAAGAGGCGAACAACCAAAGAATTAACAAAAGCATGAAAAAACAGATCACTAAGAAATCAACAGTTAGGATTCCCGGATTAAAAAATGTCATAAAAATATAGTAAAACCATTAAGAAAAAACCTAGGGGGATGTATTCTTTGAGCGCTTTTTTGATGGCCTAACAAGTGCACAACTCCCAGCTCAGGACACTTAAGGAAAAGATTGTACCAATTTAAAATACATGCACTCCCTGCACAAATGTGTAGAAAATATTCAAACACTCATTTTAGATGGAGGTAGACAAACCAGGATTAGTGTTAATTATTAAAAAGGTTTCACATCCTATTAATGTCCTAAGTGTAATTACCAAAATCACAAATCCATGAGCTTGAAAAAAAAAAAAAAAAAAAAAAGACAAATGTATGTGTTCAGTTAACCAGATTAAATGATGCCTGGGGGTTAGACAATCACACGAATCAAAGAGCAATCTATTTTACCAGACGGAGGGCCGGAGACAATAGAGGTATCCATCATATCTGCTATATGATTCGTAAAGCTTAACGCTGCTCTCCAGCACTACTACCACGGGCACAGGAAATGCTTGCTTAAAACGGGTCCTTCATTAAATTCAACAGCATCAGTGAACTAATTACTGTAAAAAACGTGTTAGTTTTTCGTCAAATACAAAGCATTTGACCGGGAGGTTTATAAACACTACATAATTACAGTTTATTAAAAAAATATATATATATAAAAAAATAATTGCAGAATTCACACAGATTTCATCACCCACAAAGCTCAGGTTGCTAGGATCTGATGAACCTTGCAAAACATGCTATGCAGGTGCTTAGCAGCATCATGAGTATAAAGACTGAGGGGCAGTTCACACCAAAGAAACGCGGTCCGGGTGCTTTTCTGCATGCATGTTTTTGATGCGTTCCAGTGCATTTTTCCTCCCTCTTTCTTCACCTTAAATAAGGATGTGTGTTTATGTGTTTTACCGCATTGCAGTAACGGTCAGTGCATAAAAAAATGCAACGTTCTACTTTTTTTTTTTCCTGGAACTGGGACGCACTGATACTGACTGCACTGGTGTGAACTATGCCATTGAAAACCATATAACCTACTATCCATGTGTTTTTGATGCAGAAAAAAAAATGCATTGGACTGTATGTGGTGTGAACTGTCCCCAAGATCAGTTTAAAAGATATTTTGGTGAAAAAATGGGAAATGCAACACCAACACCACCTCTTTACTATTCATGAAAGAAACATGGAGGCTCATTTATTTTCTTCTGAAAATCAATCATTTTTCAGTTGTCATGCCGACCCTCTAATTTCCAAATTTTGAGTTGCTTGAAGCTGAACTACAGGCAAACTGATAAATACACAAATGAAATCTATAAAAGGGAGAGATTTACCTGCCAAGGGATTTGTATTTGTCCACCCAGCACTGAGATTTATACAGCTCTGTCACACAGTAATGCCACATTTGTCAGGGCAGGAGGCCTGATTTTTCTCTGTTGCAGTCTCCTCTAACAGGATAATGAAAGCAGCAGAGAGACTTACTCAGATGTCACACTGATCTTCCCTCCTATGCAGCACAGTAATTGGCTTCTTGTGATGCTTCTACCTGTCTCCGTCTAAGCCCTGCTATAGAGGAATCTGCAAGAGGCTGGTATTTACATTGCTTACATGTGAAAAGATACACACAAAAAAAAAAAAAAAAAAAAATCGTACAATGTTCACCTTTAAATATAAATAAATGAGGGGCTTGTCAGGCGCCGCTGCTGCCTATGGAGAGATCGGACGAAAACGGACAGCCGATCCAATAGCAACGGATCAGAACGTAGAGGCATCTGTCTGCTTTTAGCGGATCGGATCGGACCAGGTCGGATGTCGCGGACATGTCTCCGCTGACATCTGTCGCTCCATAGGCTAACATGGAGCGCCCGTTCAGGTTCGCCGTCAAAACTGACAGGCAGACCTGAGCGGTCCGATCGTGTGAAAGGGGCCTAAGAGCGCTCACCAGTGTCCTTGTAGATCATTGAGAATTAAAAGCTGCCTGCTGCAATGGCTGGTGGTAGTTGTAGGTAATTCATTCACAGAACCCTGTGAATGAATGACGTGGCTGTATAAGTGGAGCCCGACAGGGCCACACGGTTTTTGAATTGTGACAGCGGGTGTGGGGAGAACATACCTCACCTGCTGTCCCAATAGGGGATTGGGCCAGGATGGCAGCAGGTAATTTAGTAACATGTTACATTTAAACCCTAAATTGACATGTTTTTAAAAGGTGACTTTAGCCTTTAACCTTGCAGCAAAAAACTACTAATGTGCCATTGTGTGTGTTTCTAGTTCTCAGAGCCTGTCAATTCAAAGTTACTGACAAGTTTACTGAAGCATACCAATGCTTTTCAAAACTTCTGGGCATCCAAGCTTTAAAACTATGGTCATAAAAAGGGTTTATCGAGTATGAATGAATACAGAGCTGCATTCATTTGTGACTTCTATATGTGCCTGCTTTATATCTCTATCTGGAACAAGCATGCAGATACAGACTGCTGACTTTACGTTGACTTTTCTCATCTGCAGTCTTGTTACAAATCAGTGATTCCAAAGTATTAAAAAGTCAGAGGGTAAGCATAACAGCCAGGCAACTAGTCCTTTCATAAGGAGACCAGTACCGGCAGCCTCTTTCTCCCAGAAAAGGTTTACCAAAATGAGAGGCAAAGAGACAACAACCTCTGATAACTGCTAAAACACAAACACTTGGATTTCCAGTCTGCTTGGCTTTGCAGGTCATCTGTGGAATTTATATGGGTATCCCCATTTCATTCTCCTTTTTCTGCAGGTGTCTGATATTCATGTACAGTACTAATAATAAAAAAATGCTGTAAATTTAGAATGCTTCCAGAAATACATAAACTTTATAGGCCCGGCACCTGATTCTTTTATCGGAAGGTTTTTTTTGTTTTGTTTTTTTTAACTACTTCTGAATTTGGCCCCCCTGTGCTTCAATCCCACTTTCCCACTGGGTAGGACTGTCAACTTTTAAAGAGGAAGTAAACTCTCCCACTCTGATGCCGCTTTTCATTCAGTCCATTATAATAAGTAATTATCAAACTATAGCCACTGTAATCCAGCCCAAATTGCATATTACTTACTGTTTAAAAAAACTTGTTTCCAGGTGCCATCTCAAGTATTGTTTTCTGAGTCCACAGAGTGTATTTCCGCCCTTACATTGAGCACTTCCTGTACTGTTAACCAAGCCTCCTTCTCAATCCAATGTTTCTATGGCAACCCTGTTTTACTGCTCATAGCTGACTTGTTTTAATTCATAATATTTACTTGTGCCTATGATCTAGTTTTTGCCTGTGTCAGTCTTATCAGCTTCAGCTGATAAGACTGCAGTAATCCTGTCCAATGCCCGAGTCTGAACTGCATGTGATGTCACATGGGGTGTAGTATGAGGTTCTGAGTGATTATGCAGTCTTGTGGGATTTCAGAGTTTTGCCATAGGAAGATCTGATAATAGACAGATAAGTACACAGAGTGTGCCATAAATCAGGGGAGATCTGGGCATGCTCAGTGAAGTTATTCTAAAGAACAAAAAGGATTACAACAATACTAAGCAAGTAAGGAGATATCTACAAGCAGTGTTCATATGGGTTTTTTAGGCTGATTTACATGGGGCAAAGTTGTCGGGGAGAGGTTACAACCACTTTAAGCCACAATGTGTCCACATCAGGACGTTTTGGCCTCACTTTTTTTTTTTTGATGCCACAATCTCCTCTTGATGACGTAAACACCTTACTTGTACCACACGCGATGTCACTCTGGACTCACCTTCAAGTAAAGCAATTTCTGACTTATGGCGATCCCGTTGACTGGACTAGACCGCTTAATGCACTTGAAACAACTTTGCAGTAGGAAGCAACCCCAGAGGCATCTCATCTCTTAACTGTATTCCTCACTATTTGGGGAACTTTTAGCCTACACAAGCTTCTCCAGTCAGGCATGGAAACAGGATCTTGGTGTTCCCCTTTCTGATACTGACTGGGAATCCCATTGCACCCCTGTTCATAAGGGCTCCCTCAACGTTGCAACCCAGGAGTGCGACTATAACATTTATCTCAATAGCGCAGGACCCTTCTCTCCTGCATAAGTTTTCTGACGATTTCCAATCTTTCCTGGAGGTGCAAGAGGAAACAATGCTTCATATCTGGTGGGCTTGCTCCAGACTGCAGCCCTTCTGGAAAAAAATTCCATGCGGTCACAACAGCGGTTACCACTGAAATGCTTGACTATTCCCCATATTATGATTAATGCAGCTAGACATTGTATACCCTGCCACTAGTGTTTGGACCAAGTCCCGACGATGAGGGAATGTTTTCAGATGCTTAACAAAATGGATAAAATCAAACAGCTGATTAGCATCGCTCAGAAAAACAGGTCCAAATTCACTTCCATATAAAAAAAAAAAAAAAAAAGAAAAAAAAAAAAATAGTGTACAGTCAATATTGCAACATATTATACAAGCTTGTCCGGTATGTCGATACATTTGTGAATGAACAAGAGCAAATCAAGGTATTATTTATTTTTAAGCTTTGTACACAATTAAGCTGTAAGCTCTTGTTTTTTTCAATTAGAAAAAAAACACTTCCATTTCTTGGTTTCATTATTTTTTTTTTTTTAATCAATGCTCAAAATGGAAAGTAAACGAATGGAAGAGGAATCCAAATCAATATTTGGTGTGACCACCTTTGCCTTCAAAAAACAGCATCAATGCTTCTAGGCATACAGCTTTTGAAGGAACTTGGCAGGTAGGTTGTTCCAAACATCTTGGAGAACTAACCACAGAACTTCTGTGGATGTAGGCTGCTTCAAATCCTTCTGTCTCTTCATAAAATCCCAGACAGACTACATGATGTTAAGATCAGGGCTCTGTGGGAGCCAAATTTTGACTCATCAGTCCACAGCACCTGCTGCCATTTTTCTACATCCCAGTTCCTAGGTTTGCATGCATAGTCTAGTTGCTTAGCCTTGTGTCCTATGCACAAACCTAGGAACTGGGGTGCAGAAAAATGGCAGCAGGTCCTCTAATGAGGTAAAAATTTTAACTATTTGGCTGTAGCAAAAGGCAGTTTGTTTGTAAAGGGCTGGAGAGTGGTACAATAAACAGTGAATCATGGTAGAGGTTCCTTGCAAGTTTTGGGGCCGCATTTCTGTAAACAGAGTTGGAGATTTGGTCAGGATCAATGATGTCCTCAATGCTGAGAAATACAGGCAGACTTATCCATCATGCAATACCATCTGAGAGGCGTGCGATTGGCCCCAAATTTATTCTACAGCAGAACATCCCCAAACATGCAACCAGTGTCACTAAGGAGGTGGAGGTGGTTTGGCCTCCACGTAGCCCTGATCTCAACATCAAGTGTCTGGGGTTATATGGAGACCGAAAAATTTGAGACCGCCTACATCCACAGAAGATCTGTGGTTAGTTCTCCAAGATGTTTGGAACTACCTACCTGCCGAGTTCCTTCAAAAATTGTGTGAAAGTGTACCTAGAATTGATGCCATTTTGAAAGCAAATATTGATTTGGATTTCTATTCTGTTCATATACTTTCCATTTTGTTAAGTTAAAAAAAAAAAAAAAAATGTATTCACACCTGGGGCAATTTATGTTTTTTTTTTTCTTTTTTTTACACAGATATATATATATATATATATATATTTCTGTGTGAAAAAAAAAAAAAAAAAAAACATAAAATTGCCCATATATATATATATATATATATATATATATATATATATATATATATATATATATATATATATATATATATATATATATATATATATATATATATATATATATATATATATATATATATTATTAAACGGGAGGTCTCATGCTAGCAAACAGAAAAATGGCCACAGTTTTTAATAGGACTAGCTGGGTCCTCTGGTAGTACCATCTTAACCAAAGAACAAAAATGTAATATAAATACAGCTTACCAGTTCCTAGATGTGGTGGCTGCATTAGTTTTCTACTTTCCCTTTATTTTATCTGGTGATCCTGCCAGTAACACTTCCTGTCCCAGAGGGACAATGGTCACTCTTTGTACTATATCTATGAAGTAGCAGCATTGTCACTCCAGGCTGATCGTTTGCACTTTGGACTTTAACATTGGGAAAGGTTTGCTGTAGTTCGCAGAGGCGTGCTGAGCATCTCTGATAACCATGCTTAATATTTCAGTGTTCTAAAGACAGAGCACACAAAAAAGGGAGGAGCTCACCATATTTGTGGCATTATAAGGGTCTTAAGTTTGTGTTAACAGCATCAATTTGAGATGCTTCATGATGTCACAGTCCCGCTTCTCCACCTTGTCCAATCAGAGAACTCTTTTCATTATTTGAGAAAATGCAAAGCGATCTACGAATGGAGCATGTGCCAAGCTGCTGGCCTCGTGTTCACAATGCAGTCGCTCTGCACGGGGCCTGGAAATGGAGGTCACTATAGTAGCAGGGTCTATTACAGCGATTTCCAGCTTCTAGAGCACATGTGTCAAACACAAGGCCCATGGGGGGAATAAGGCCGGCCAAGCCATTTCACATGGCCCTTGCAGCTGCGGCATCCCAGTCGTCTCCGCCCCCACTTTGTCTTAGCAAATCAGCAGCAGAGAGGATGACAGAACTCCTCCACCATATCCTTTACTTCTCTGTGCAGCTGTGGAGAGGCTAGTGTCTGCCCCGTCTCACCAATCAGGAAGAGAAGTCCTACAGATCCTGTGCGTCTCTGCCTCCCCTGGTTGCAGCATTCAGCAGACTCTGGCAGCTGACTCCAGCCCTCCACTGGCCCTCCTCCAGACCCTGCACTTTATGCTTTCAGACACCGCCCCAGCACTGTGATGCAAGGTAGGTTGGGGGACTCTTGACATCTGATGTAAGAAGGGTGGGGTGCTCTGGGCATCTGCTTATAATTATAATACAATTCTTTGCCAGTTAAAAAGGAGGGTCACAGGGGCGTGGTCTGGACATGGCCGAGTGAAGGCGCGTTTGCACAGAGCTCCCGGCCTCTCCTAACCCATCTTGGCTATTTTAGCTCTTTTCTCACAGAATGCTCTCAACCAAGAAGCGCACATACAGAAAGAACAAGAAGAAGCCCAGTCCGGCTCCTAGTACGCCTGCTTTAGGGGACTTACAGAGGCTCTTTGGCAGATCTTGTTCCGGCTCTCCGGATCTTAAAATGGCGGACCCCTGTACATCCCGCTCGCAAACTCCCGACATCATGGCGACTCCGGCCTTCCTAGAGGGACCCCGCAGCCCGATGCTCTACCCTAACTCCCCCAACCTACCAGATGCAAACTTTGATGGGACCCCTCGTCAGTCATTTACGGTTGGAGCTGAGCTGATGGATCTCCTACGAGCGTTGCCAACCAGGGTGGACATCGAGGCCCTCGTGGGGAAGGTGGAGGCGGCGCATAGAAAAGAGCTGAATGCGGTGAAGCAAGAAGTGCACTCACTCAATACGCGCCTGACATCAGGCGAAACCTCGCTTGCGGACCTGGAGCGAAGAGTGTCCTCGCTAGAAACTAATCAGATTGATCACAATGCCTCAGCTATAGAACTACAGCTCAGAATGGAGGAAAATTGCAAGTTAGACTTACCGGTAACTTGTTTTCCAATAGGCTTTCAGGACAGCACCCGAGAGATCATGGCTCCTCCTCCCACAGGAAACACCTCATCAATTAGGTCTTTAAATTGGAATCCTCCACGTTGCCTCATCAGTTGTTTGTAGAGAACTCCAGCCCCAGCTGCAACACATAAGTGACAGTTATATCATAGTATTACAGCATTAGCATAAACAAAGGGCGGGTTACTGCTGTCCTGAAAGCCTATTGGAAAACAAGTTACCGGTAAGTCTAACTTGCAATTTTCCAAATCGTCTTTCAGGACAGCACCCGAGAGGATAATCGAGACTTACTCCATTTAGGGTGGGACAACAGCCTGTAAGACTTTCCTTCCAAAAGCCTGGTCCCCAGCCGTCATGAGATCTAACCTATAATGACGGGCAAAGGTTGTCAGACTTGTCCAAGTAGCTGCCTTACAGATTTGTTCGGGGGTGGCGCCAGCTTTTTCTGCCCAACTCACCGCGGAAGCTCTTGTAGAATGAGCCCGGACATTTAATGGACTCTCCAGACCTGTAAGGGAATAGGCTTCTGAGATAGCCATTCTTAACCATCTGGCAATGGTTGCTCTAGAAGCTTGTCTTCCTTTTTTATTACCAGAAAATAAAACAAACAGAGCATCTGAACATCTAAAGTCTTTAGTGTTTTCCAAGTAACTCAAGACTGCTCTTTTAACATCCAGGGTATGGAATTCTTCTTCCTTCTTACCCGATGGATTAGAACAAAAGGTAGGAAGTATTATTTCCTGAGTTCGATTCTGGATCAAAGCGACCTTCGGCAAAAAATTAGGATCCGTCTTCAGAACAATTCGGTCTGAAAAAATGGAAAAGAAAGGCTCCCTGATTGATAAGGCTTGCAGCTCACTGACTCTTCGAGCTGTTGTAACAGCCACTAAAAACACTGTTTTCAAAGTAATAAATTTCAGGGAGGCTAAATTAATGGGTTCAAAAGGTTCCTTGGTCAGGGCCTGTAGAACAACCGATAAGTCCCATGCTGGACAGCTTTTGATTACCACTGGTCTAGACCTGGTAAGAGCTTTGAAGAATCTTATTACTAGGGGTTCTGATGAAATGGATTTTTCCAGGAATACCCCCAGCGCAGCAACCTGAACTTTGAGGGTGCTGACCGCTAAGCCCTTGTCCGCCCCTTCTTGCAGAAACTCAAGCACAGAAGAAATTTGTTTTGGAGATCTGTCAGATGCTGTGCACCAGGAGTTGAAGATTTTCCAGACTTTGGAATAGATTGCTCTTGTAACCTTCTTTCTACTAGACAGAAGGGTAGCTACCAACCTATCCGAGAAACCTTTCCTCTTCAAGAGCTGCTCCTCAGTAGCCAGGCCGTGAGCTTTAGTTTTGCTACTTCCTGGTGAAATAGAGGACCTTGTAACAGAAGGTCTTTTCTTAACGGAAGGTGCCAGTAAGGATCTTGTTGCATCTGGAGAAGGGATGAAAACCAAGGCCTTTTTGGCCAGAAAGGAGCGATGAGAATCACTGTTGTCTCCTCCTTCCTGATTTTCGCTATGACCCGAGGGATAAGCTGAAACGGGGGGAATGCGTAACAGAGGTGAAACTTCCAATCTTGTGCCAGAGCATCCACTCCCAGTGATGTCTCGTTCCTGTCCAGGGAGAAGAAGCGAGACATTTGCGAGTTTTCCTGGGTGGCAAAGAGATCCACTCTTGGGCGCCCCCATTTCTGCACTATTAACTGGAAGACTTCTGGATTCAATTGCCACTCTGCTTCTAAAATCTGGTTCCTGCTTAGGAAATCCGCCACTCTGTTTAGGGTCCCTTTTAAATGGACCGCGGATAAGGATAGAGTATGGAGCTCTGCCCAACTCAGAATGCCTTTTGCCAAACTCTGCAGAACCTTGCTTCTGGTTCCCCCTTGTCTGTTTATGTAAGCCACCGCCGTGGCGTTGTCTGACAGGATCTGAGTATGTTGCCCCTGGACTTCTTTCGCAAAGGTCAGTAAGGCCATTTCTATAGCTTTTAGTTCCCTCCAATTTGAGGACCTCAGGGCATCTCTTGTGTCCCACGAGCCCTGGGCCCACCGGCCGCTCATATGAGCCCCCCAACCCCAGGAACTGGCATCTGTTGTCAACCTCACCTGAGTTGGGAAGGACCATAACAGCCCCTCTGAGTACCTTGTCTGGTTCTTCCACCACCACAGACTTCTTTTTACTGAAGTAGGGATCTTCACTAATGAATCTAGTGAATCCTGCTGGTGATTCCAGGTTTTTAACAGGAAACTTTGCAGAGGTCTGAAATGGAGCTTTGCCCACTGGATGGCCGGAATGGAAGAGGTCAGGGTTCCCAATGCTGACATAACCTTCCTGATGGACAGAACTTGATTGGACTGTAGCAATGACACTACTTGAATCAACTTTTTCTGTTTTTCCTCTGGAAGAAAAATTTTTTGTTCTAAAGAGTTGATACGGAAACCCAGGAATAACACTTCCTGTGAGGGAATCAGATTTGATTTTTGAAGGTTTAAAATCCACCCCATGGATTCTAGATGAACACGGGCTCTGAGCAAGTTTTCTTGAAGACCTTCTCTGGTCTGGGCAAAAAACAGCAGGTCGTCCAGATAAGGAATAACTGAGATCCCCTCTAGACGCAGAGGCGCCAGAGCTTCGGCCATTATTTTCGTGAAGACCCTTGGGGATGATGACAGACCAAACGGGAGTGCTCTGAATTGCAGATGTACCACCTTCTTCCCTTCTTTCAGTGCTAACCTCAGATATTTCTGCGACCTGGCGGCAATAGGAATGTGGAGGTAGGCATCTTGTAAATCTATTGATGCCATATAGCACCCTTGGTACAGGAGGTTTCTTACTGAAAATATTGAATCCATCCGAAACCTTCTGTATTCTACCGATTTGTTCAGCATTTTGAGATTCAGGATAAGACGGAACTTTCCTGAAGGTTTCTGAACCAGAAAGACATGTGAGTAGAACCCCTGGAAGAACTCCCCCGCTGGGACCGGAACAATGACTCTGATTTTTCAGTTCCTGAATTAAGGACTTCATGGCGAGAGCCTTGACTGCGTCCCTTGGGACGTTTGTCACCAGGAATCTTCTTGGAGGTTCTTCCGTGAATTCTATCACATACCCCTGGGAGAGCATCTTTACAACGAATTGATTTGAGGAAATGGCTCTCCACTGAGGAAGAAACTCCTGTAGTCTTCCCCCGACCTTGACAGAGTCATTGTGGTTTTGCGGAGGCCGCAGGAGGATTGAAGAGCACTCCACCCCTACCTTTGGGCTTCTGAGAAGACCATGACTTCCTCTTGCCCTGCATTTTCCCTTCCTGCTGACCTTTTTGGGGCCGAAAGAAACGCTTACGGGTTTGCACCTGTTTCTTCCTAACTGGAAACGACTTTTTCTTATCTGCCGTTCGGTCAAGAATGGACTCCAGCTCTGAACCAAATAGCAGATCACCCGCAAACGGAATACCACACAATCTATTTTTAGATGCAGCATCTCCTGGCCACGTCTTCAGCCATAAGGCCCTTCTGGCAGAATTTGTCAAAGCTGCTGACCTTGCTGAAATGCGGATAGATTCCGCAGACGCATCTGCAATATATGATATTGCTGCCGACAGGGTTGAAAAAGAGTCTAGAATCTCCTGTTTTGAGGAATCTGCTATGACATGGGCTTTCAACTGGTTAACCCAGTGATCTAAGTTCCTTGCAACACAGGTTGTTGCCATTGCTGGTTTCAGATTGTGCATTACTGATTGCCAGGTTCTTTTAAGAAGCAGGTCCATCCTTTTGTCCATGGGCTCCTTCAGAGTGCCCATATCCTCAAAGGCTAGGTCCGTAGACTTAGAGACCTGGGAAAAGGCAGAGTCCAATTTTGGAACCTTATTCCATATAGAATCTGGATTTTCTTCAAATGGAAATCTTTTCTTGTGAGCCCGGGAAAAGAAAGGCTTTTTCTCAGGTTCCAGCCACTCTTTTTTAATCATATCAGTGATAACTGAATGGACTGGAAAAGAACGACCTTTTGAATCTCCTAAACCAGCATACATGCGGTCATGCAGGGAGAGTTCCTTCTTTTCCTCTTCTATCCCCAAAGTGGCATGGATTACCTTCAGGAGTCCTCCCACCTCTTCTAGTGACAATTTGTATTTAGAAGTGGTATCCGATTCATTTTCCTCCTCCTCAGAATCTGTATCATCTGGAGCGAGGGAAACGGACCCTTGAGAAGCGTCCTGGGATATTGGACCCCCAAAAATTATTTGAGAACCACTCTGGGGTTCTGAAGATGGCTGCGGAACCAGAGGATCCCTAGAGGGACCTGGCTCCTCTCTTAGGTTTGACCTAAAAGCTTGAAAGGTGGCCCGGAGCTCATCCTTTATTGTTGACACTAAGTCGCCACAAACGGATGGAGTCTCCTCTTTGACCAAATTTGTAATGCACTCTGCACAAAGCGTTTTGGTCCAAGCATCGCCTAATTTTTCTTTGCAAACAGGGCACCTTTTCTTGACTGGTTGGGCAGAACCTTTGGCCTGGACAAACAGAAAAGAGACAAGCAACCACGCTTAAAAGGCTGTAATACAGCGCAAATAATACACCCAGGTGCACTAAGGAAGAAACCTCTCATTTCCATGTGCCCAGCAAGCCACCACCACCTAATCCCCTGTTGTAGGGCAGATATCTAAATCTAGCCACTGCAACATACCTTCTGAGAGGGGGGTGGGGGGAAAGGGTGAGTAACCCCCCCACAGGAGAAAACGGCCCAGGGTAATAGAGGACACAGTCCCTTACCTTAGCCTTGCTGGCGCCTTGGCTTGCCCCCTTCTCCGCTGCATCGCTATCCATAGCTGTCTGCGGTGCGTGGTAGAACGACCGGTTCCAGATTCGAAAACGCCGCTGCGCTGACCTGGAACCGGAAATAAGGCGCCAGGTGACCCCGCCCTCTCCCCCTGCGCTTTGCGCCGGAAATGACGCACGCGCCGACCCGGAAGTGCTGCCTGGACGTGGCTGAAGCGCTCTTCTGCCACCAGCAACATGGCGGCCGCCACCGCTCATTCCCTCTGTAAAAGGGAACAGAGGACGGCCACCTGCAGGCCAAAAAAATTTTTAGACAGCACCCCCGGACGTACAGGCTCTCCCCGAGCACGGAAGAGGGAGAGGGAGCCCACGGGACCATCCATATAAGAGGCAAGTGGGAGGCTCACTCTCCTAGCCTAAAAAAGACCTATCAGGTGAGAACCTGTGTCTCCCAGGATAACCTGAGAGATCATGGCTCCCACCAGAGGTGTTCCTCCAGCTGGAGGAAACACAAAAAACTGATGAGGCAACGTGGAGGATTCCAATTTAAAGACCTAATTGATGAGGTGTTTCCTGTGGGAGGAGGAGCCATGATTTCTCGGGTGCTGTCCTGAAAGACGATTTGGAAATAGAGGATAGGAGCCGTAGGAACAACCTGCGGCTCCGAGGCCTCCCAGAAGCTACAGGTCAAGCTGATCTCCAGGCCACAGTAACAGACATTTTCCGGAGGGTTGCGGGAGACCACCTACCGGAGCAGGTCGAAATTGACCGTGTACACAGGGCCCTGGGCCCCAGATCGTCGGATCCGTCTAGACCCAGGGATGTGATTTGCCGCCTGCATCACTACTCCCACAAGGAGGTCATCGCACGGGGAGCCTGGGAGGCAGGAGAGCTGGAATTTGACGGCGCATATGTGAAGCTGCTACCGGATATATCCAGATCCACCCTCATCCGCCGAGCCACTCTTAAACCTCTGCTAGACCTTGCCCGACGCTGCAATGCCACTTACCGCTGGGGCTTCCCGCTGTCCGTTACTTTCATCAAGGAACAGAGATCCTTCCTTCTACGCTCTCCGGATTCCCTACCTGCTGTGTTTGACTTCCTTGGCACAGATCCAATTGACATTCCTAACTGGCTTGGCTATCTACCTAGAGCACCGGGCCGCCCCAACACAGTGAGACACCAGGCACCAAGACCGCAGAGAACACAGAGAAGCGGACGCCGTCCCCGCTCTCACTCCCAGGAGAGCCAACGGGAAGTGTGAGTACGCTGTTTGCCTCCCCCCCTTCCACACCGTGGGAGTCATTACTCTTTTGGTTAATGGTTTGCTTTTTCTGTTGAATGACCCCATCGGCCAGTTACCGTAGGAGACCCTTACAGTCTCCGTGTAACCACTTCCCCTCAAAAGAGCCGTGACCTGAATGGGCCCCCCCCCTTTTTTTTTTTTTGTCGTTCCACCTCGCAGGACTCTCATGCCCAGACACGAACCTATGATCTAAGGTTGATATCTGGGTGGGCTACTGATGCTTACCTCAACCCGCAGCCTTGGAGGTGCTGTTACCTATCCATCAGCCACGACGAGACATATGGTGACTATCCTTTAACCTTCTACACGGTGGCTTCAGGACCCTCTAATGTCCAAGTTATTACAGTGCCTCCAGTCGATAACCACCTTGTTCCCTGGAGAGACTCTATTGCTCTGAAGGCATACCAGAGAATGATCCAACCTGGCCTGATCAGAACTTCCTTCCTATGTGGCTAACCTAAGTTATAGCTCGCAGGCCAGGTCTGAGGTAACCATTGCTCCACAACTGATGAGCATCCCTTCTATGTTTGAGTTTTAAACACTATGTTCTCTGTTTATGTTTAGTGTGAGAGGAAACTCTGTTGGGGTTTACACGGTTAAGCCGAATTTTAGTTTATACTAAATTACACCCTCATAAGGGGGATCATTCTATCCAAGACAGGGGATGCTTAGACGTGAGGGAGGGGGGTGGATCTAGGCTGCACTGTGCTCAGGTTCTCTGGAAGTGACGGTTCTCCTCTCTCCTCTGCCGATGACAGCAACCAAAGAGTCCGGCCGGACCTACCAACATATGTTTTAGCTGGAGGCTGGCTAGTGGGAATAAACTAATCTACTCCGCAGAAGTGGAGAAGCACCCTGTAGGCGCCACACCTTTGTTATGGGTCATTGCATTTACCCCTCCCGGATTACTAGCCAATCACAGATGGTAACCGCAGAGGAAGAGAGGAGACCCCAAATCCGCTTTTATAGGTGAATGAGCACTAGAGATAGCCTGGGTAACCATTTTCTTTTGTTTTTTGTGTTTTTTTTTTTTTCTTGTTATATTATTTACCAATTATAATATGGCTTCTAGAGTGGACCAAGATGGGTGGGAGTCCCGGGACCTCACCCACGGGTGATATCCATCCACACCCCACATAGGCCATTGCATATACCCGAGGATTTCAGGGTATTATGCACTATAAGTAAGGACTGCCTTACTGGGTTAGACTTAAACTAAGTTAGACAGCTAGAGTGATAGTAACTGCTGCTCTAACATCTTTTTCTTCATTCCTTTCCCTCTTTACCCCCTCTCTTCTTTCTATCTCTTCCCTCCTCTTCGTCCCTTCATTTGACTGTGACATTTCTAAGTCTCCCCCCTTATTTTCCCGGAAGACATGGCGGTTGACACTTTTAAGGTGACATCCCTTAATGCTAAAGGCCTCAACACCCCGGAAAAGAGACGCATGCTACTTCATGATCTTAAAAAGTCACGCACAGACATTGCGTTTATACAAGAGACCCATTTCAAAACAAACAAATCTCCTGCACTCCAGAATAGGTCCTTCCCATATGCTTACCACTCCACAAACGGCTGCGCCAAATCTAGGGGCGCGTCGATTCTACTCTCCAAAAGGTTGCCTTGGCGTTTCCGGGGAATGCTGGCAGACCCCGAGGGACGCTATCTGTTTCTGAAGGGGCATTTGGGGGAGGCACAGTTCACGATATGCTCCCAATGAACAGCAAGCAAACTTTATCAAGCGCACAATACGGAAACTGATGGAATACAGGGAAGGCCAACTGATTTTGGGGGGTGACTTTAATGTGCCCCTAGATCCCTCAGTGGACACGTCTTCAGGCACCTCCTCTATGCCGCAGTCACACCGAAAATGTATCAGACAATCCATGCATAATGCCCAATTACTCGATATCTGGAGGCTCCAACACTCAGGAGAGAGGGATTATACCTTTTTCTCTTCCCCTCATAAAGTATACTCCAGAATAGATCTCTTCCTGATACCACATGACCAGCTACATCTCGTGGAAGGATCCACAATTGGTCAGATCACATGGTCGGACCATGCGCCAATCCACCTCACGTACAAACTTACTGAAAGACCCTCACCTAGGTCTCTCTTCTGGCGACTGAATGAGAGCCTGCTGCAGATTCCGGAGGTGCTGGGAGATGTGTCCAACACTATAGAGGCATACTTCCGAGAAAACGATACACAGGACTGCGACCCTGGTGTTTTATGGGAGGCCCACAAATGTGTGTTGAGGGGGGTGCTTATTAAACATGGGGCCACCATCAAAAAAGAGAGGAATGCACAGCTTGCCAGGTTGCTCTCTGACCTCTCTACCCTAGAATCTCAACACAAACAGCTACCCACTCGAGACCTAGAGGTGAAGCTTGGGAACATACGAGCGCAAATTAATGACTTACTCCTCTATAAGGCAAAGGCTGCTTTGCAGTTCTGCCGCAAGATGTCTTACGAGTCGGGAGAGAAATGTGGTAAGCTGTTGGCTAGGTCGGTGAAGGAAATTAAAGCAACCTCGTATATTCCACAGATAACTTTACCAGACGGTAAGAAGGTCTCCATCCCGAAACAAATTGCAAAGGGTTTCGAGGCCTTCTACTCTGACCTATACAACCTCCCCTCCCCCCCTCGAGCCTTGCGGATATTGACAAATACGTATCGGAAGCCCTAATCCCCTCACTGACTGAAGAAACTAAGGACCTGTTAGATGTACCAATCACATTAGAAGAACTACAAATCGCAGTAAAATCCATTAAAATAGGCAAAGTACCAGGCCCAGATGGCTATACAGTCCAGTATTATAGGACTTTCCTACCGATTTTAGGCCCAAGACTCGTGACTTTTTTTTAACACACTAGGAACAGTTTCCAGCTTCCCCAATGAAACTCTCAAAGCTCATATCTCCTTAATCCATAAGGAGGGGAAAGACCCATCCTCATGCGGGAGCTATCGTCCCATATCTCTTTTAAATGTCGATCTTAAAATATTCTCTAAAATTATAGCAACTAGATTAGTGACACACCTCGATTCCCTGATCCACCTAGATCAAGTGGGGTTCATCCCCTCTAGAGAAGCCAGGGACAATACCATTAAAGTCCTTAACCTCGTCCATGTAGCAAAGACTAAGAAAATCCCCAGCATTTTTGTTAGTACAGACGCGGAGAAGGCCTTCGATAGGTTGCATTGGAACTATATGTTCTCGGTACTCCGCCATGTCGGCCTAGGTGACAGGATGCTGAAATGGATTGGTAGCATTTACTCGTCTCCTTCAGCACAAGTAAAGGTCAATGGTATACTCTCAAGTCCCTTTCCCATCAGGAATGGTACGAGACAGGGGTGCCCTCTGTCCCCCCTGCTCTTTGCCCTTTCCCTAGAACCCTTCCTTTGTAAGATCAGATCGCATCCGGACATAACAGGCCTTCAAGTAGGTAACACACACTGCAAAATCTCAGCATATGCTGACGATCTTCTGTTCTCCCTAACAAACCCCAAAATATCCCTCCCTAATCTAATGCGAGAGTTCAAAATCTATGGAGAAATCTCGAATCTGAAAATAAACTTCACTAAGTCTGAAGCAATGGGAGTTTCGGTCCCCCCTAATATTTTAACTGATCTCCAATCAAACTTTAAATTTAAATGGCCCTCATCAGCACTTAAATACTTAGGCACGTTTATCCCCCCAGATATAACGCAGACGTTTGATCTAAACTTCCCCCCACTGTTGACGAAGACCAGGGCATTGTTAGACAGATGGCACTCGGGCTTTCATTCCTGGTTCGGGAGATGCAACCTGCTTAAAATGAGTATTCTACCGAAATTTATCTACCTGATCCAAGCTCTACCGATCCATATCCCACCCTCCTTTTTTAGGCAGACCCAAGCACTCTTTACCAGATTCATCTGGGCACATAAAAGGCCGCGATTACGACGCTCACAGCTGACCCTACCCAAACATTGTGGGGGACTGGCAATGCCCGATATTCGCTCATACTA
Source organism: Aquarana catesbeiana (assembly GCF_042186555.1). NCBI lineage: Eukaryota > Metazoa > Chordata > Amphibia > Anura > Ranidae > Aquarana > Aquarana catesbeiana. Next base: position 363,367,478 of record NC_133326.1, on the reverse strand, counting down.
TATGGACTCACACCTAGGGCGTATACTCGATTGGAGAAGAAATAGCTCTTCCAAACTGTGGATAAAACTGGAACAATCGCAGTCGGGTGTACCGCTGGGGGGGCGTTGTGGTGTGTTAACGATCTTCCAAGCCCCCTGAAAAATCACCCTCTCATAGGCACCACCCTGAGGAATAGCCACCAAACCACCTCCCACACAAATCTTACCTCAAAAGGTATCTCCCCTATTCCCCATCCTGGGCAACCCAAAATTTGAACCAGGCATGGAAGCACCGAATTTACTGTCCCTTAGAGAAACGGGAAAGGACTGTGCAATTAAGTTAGTCAGTGGGGGAAAGTGGCCAACACTGGAGGATCTTTGTAACCCAGCAGGTCCTTACCGTCTAACCTTCTGGAATGCATTACAATTACATCACTTTCTTCATTCACTTCCAGAACCACATAATTTTACTAGGGAACTAACACCATTCGAAACACTCTGCTCCGAAGACACCCCGATGGCCCATATCTTATCACAAATGTACCTCTTACTGAATACACCAACGACGCAACCTCATCTGGCTTGTCTAGCCAGTTGGGAAAAAGACCTACACTGCACCTTTTCTCCCTCACAGAAGGCCCGGATCATTTCCCTCTCCCTCAAATCCTCGCTCTGCGCTAAAATACAAGAATTTAATTTTAAACTCCTCACTAGGTGGTACATGACACCCTCTAGACTAAAAAAATGTTACCCGGACTCCTCCGGGTTGTGCTGGCGGTGCGAGGAGGAGGAGGGAACTCTCTTCCATGTCTTCTGGACATGCCATAAGATACGGACCTTCTGGGACGAAGTTAGGCGAATTACACAAAAATTCACGGATTACGTGGTACCAGAGGATCCCACGTTTTTCCTTCTCCACCTCTCCTCAGTGCCCATTAAGACATATAAAAAGTCACTGGTTCGACATCTTAATGCGGCGAAGGGTTGCATCCCCATTTTTTGGAAACAGACCGTCCCTCCTCCTATAAAATCCTGGCTTCAAAGAGTGGAGGAAATTAAGCGGATGGAGGATTTGATACTGACCGCGCAACATAAGCAAGAGATGTTTAAGCAGACTTGGGACAATTGGAATATGTTTATATTTTCTGATGAGGGTCAACGCCTTTTGACCTGACTCAGATGGCTGTGACCATTTGAGCAGTAATAGTGAGGATATCCATCCGCCGCCGTGTCTTCCTTCCCCCCCCCCCATCCCTCTTTATCTTCTTCCTTCTTCTTGCGTACTTTCTGCCCCCCCCCCTACCATTTTCCCACTCATCTCTCTTCTGTTTCCTCTCCCATTTCCTTTTCCCTCCTTCTCCTACATCCCTCAACCACCTTATAGATACCTACGGTTTTTCCTTTTTTTTTAATTTTCTTTTAAGTAAAATGGAAAATCAGGTGGGGACCACCGGGAATAGATATTTTCGATACGAGAAGAGGATTGCCACAGAATATACTTTGATGTTAATTAATGCATTTGTCTGTGAACTTTACGGGTACAAACCGGTACTCTTTTACACTGTATACCTTTTCTCCATGTATTACAACTGTAACACGGTTTTTCTCAAATGTGACTGTCTGTATTGGTGGTTTCTTTTTCCCGCCCATGTATGGAGTTTAATAAACTTTATATTTGCCTGGAGTTTGCATGTTCTCCCTGTGTCTGCGTGGGTTTCCTCCGGGTACTCCGGTTTCCTCCCACACTCCAAAGACATGCTGGTAGGTTAACTGGATCCTGTCTAAATCGGCCCTAGTATAGGTATGAATGTGAGTTAGGGACCTTAGATTGTAAGCTCCTTGAGGGTATAGGGACTGATGTGAATGTATAATATATATATGTAAAGCGCTGCGTAAATTGACGGCGCTATATAAGTACCTGAAATAAATAAATAAAATAAAAATATTTGAAAAAAAAAAAAAAAAAAAAAAAAGGAGGGTCACACACCACTGGTATCATAAAGTGTAAATACATTTATATAGTCTTACAGATGCAGTCGGCCCTTTAAGGGCAACCATAATGCTGACGCGGCCATAGAGGGATCCCACTATGTAAATTATCCATACCTGGAATTCTTCTTTAATGACTACCCCTAAGACTTTCCCTGTGACGTTATGGGGAAAGTGTGGTAAGTGACGTAAATCTGTGGTAAGGCATGACCAGCATATCCAAAGGGTGAAGATATTTACAGGAATCAGCCTACATCAAATAAAATGAGCCTGCTGGATTGAGTCTTCACTGTAAGCATATACAAGCTGCTAGACTGGAAAAACTGACTCCCGAATTCCATTTTAATTTGTCTTCCTCTAGTCTAAACCCTGCAAAAATAATATATGCAGAGCAAAAGCTAATAACAGGAAAATATCTTCAAAAGAAAGAAGGGATTGCTAATGATGAAACTTTAAACAGATATGAATACATTATAAATTAAGCCTCAGGGGGTAGGGGGACAAAAAGAAAAAAAAAAAATCTTCCAATGCTGTATTTCGAGATACCAGATATTGGCTTTTATTTTAAGAGTTTTTAAGTGTTTTGAAAACGGAAATCAGACGGTGTAGTATTTAATCACATCCAAAAAGAAATGAAAAAAAAAAAAAAAAGGGAAGAAAAACAATGCATTCCATTGGAATTTCCCCTGCAGAGGAGACCCGAGTTGCACACGTGCAAAACAATGCTTAGTCAGAATTCCAATTCACTTCACTGTGGCTGAAATTCTAATGAGAAGCACTAGGGACCCAATTTCCTTTTGGCGTTGTACAAAGAGACAAACTTGGATGGTATTAAAATGCATCAAAGTACCAGTCCGCTGTGCCTCTGTGTACGATCATAGCTTTGATATTAGTAAGCAGCCGCCTTTTGATTAAAAGGAAAAGTTCTTGTTTCGTAAAGTACTGGAGGAATCCAGCTAATAAATTGCATCCTGCTGTTTTAGTAGAACATCCTCCTCTCCAGATAATTCAACAAACACAATCACTCATAGTCCTATACATCAGATCTAAAATGGTCACGTGTCTGAAGAAAGTATACATAAGCAATTTTATGGGAAAGCTCATCTAGGGAGAAATATACATTATTTTTCTTCTAGCAAATATTAAGGACACCTCAGCAAAAGTTACCGTCAAAACCAAATGCATTACAGCCAACGAGGAACGTGTTAAGGTGGTTTTTTTAATGGTGCATTGGTCTTTACATGGTTACTCAATGTAACAGAAGCTCCTTTTAAATATCTTGGACCTATTTCCCTTTAACTTATGCTAAAAAGATATTCGATATTGACCAGAGACCCCAAAAAACACTAATCCTTCATTCAAATTGAAACAGTTGTAAGATTTTTTTTCTATGTACATAAAAAGTGCACATAGAACTGAAGTAGTAGCTGTAAGTGGCATGGATTTGTTTATAATCCAAGCCATGTGATCGCAATATCGGTGAGCACTGACCAAATGGGGCCAACTTCGACAACATTTCAGGGAAAATAAAATTTTGCAGCAAAACCAATTTTAGGGTCACTCAGATCTTCCCTTACAGTAATGTCACACTAACTGGCAGGTTTAGAATTGGAAGGTCTACAAAGAGGAAGCTGGTGCCAATTACCAACTTTTAAGTTACTTTTCATCAATTATTTTATTGAGTTTTTAAACAGGTCTACAATTCTGATTAACGAACATGAACGTTAAGCAAGCTCCGGGAGGCAGTGGAGGACAGAAAAGTCTGGCGCCCTATGGTCTATGAGGTCACGAAGAGTCAGACATGACTAAACAACAAACAAATTATGAATTTTAAAAGAACAGAGGTAATATAGGAGCCTTCAAGGTACCACCCATATGCAAGACAGGCCTAAAGAGACCCATAATTTGGAAATACACAAGGAGTATGCAGTTTTAAGATCAGCAGTATAACGTGCAATGTAACAGTCCTTGGAACCTCATGCCCCAGGAGAGGGAATAAGGGATTCGGGCAGTGTGAATGGCGAGGTTCAGAAGAAAGACAATTGGGGAAGGTGGGACAGAAATCAGGGTCTGTTGGTAGGAGAGAACTACAATTCTGGAGGATGGTCAAAAGCAGCAGGAATTTTCACCAGGTGGCCACAACAAAATGTGGAGCAACAGGAAATTATAGGGCGATGAGCATGTTAGAGGAGAATTAGCCCCGGTTCACACAGGGGCGGCACGACTTGCAGGTCGCCTCAGCGAGGCGACCTGCAAACGACTTCCGCGGCGACTTGCAAAACGACTTCTGTATAGAAGTCTATGCAAGTCGCCCCAAGTCGCCCCCGAAGTAGTACAGGAACCTTTTTCTAAGTCGGAGCGACTTGCGTCGCTCCTATTAGAACGGTTCCATTGTACAGAATGGGAGGCGACTTGTCAGGCGGCTAGGTCGCCTGACAAGTCGCCCCTGTGTGAACCGGCTCTCACCTAGATCGGTTAGGGAATCTCATGTGGTCAGTATTTGGGCCATCTTAAAAGGGGGCACACCTAAAGTGGAGGCAGTATAAACATACCAATAGAATGTCATACACATACAGCCCAACCGTTAAAACAATTACCTGTTAATAGTGCATATGACAGTATTATTATTACGCCAATTGTGGCAGAAACAATGAACACTGTGCGTTTGATCGTCAGCTTGGTTGTAGGTGAAAAAACAATTGGAGTAGCCCAGGCAGTTAAGGAGACATGGTGAAAAGAGTGCCTGTAAAAGGCTTTTTTTTTTATTTTAGAGTGGCAAAAATAGGAATATACTGTATAAGGAGCTGAAATTGACATATGAAAAGCAAAATCATAGCAAAGAACGAAGCACAGGTTTTTCCATTTTAACATTTCTAACAATCAAAAACAAACAGTAACGCGCTGATGACTCCAAGAAGAGTGACCCAAGGGTCAAAATGGCTTTAAAAAAAAAAAAAAAAAAAAAAAAGTGGGCTCATAGGAGTTGGAACCCCAGTTAACGTGGGCAAAATTATCTTTGCAGTTGGAACCTGAAGTGCAGCAATAAAATCACTATTAACAGTGCACACTGCACCCGTACGCTACAGTCCTTGTACCCACAAAGTACTCTAAAGACCAGGCCTCTTTTTACAAGTTAAAAACAAGTTTTTTTGCTAGAAAATTACTTAGAACCCCCAAACATTATACATTTTTTCTAACACCCTAGAGAATAAAATGGCAGTCATTGCAATACTTTTTGTCACACTGTATTTGCGCAGCGGTTTTACAAACGCACTTTTTGGGGAAAAAAATGAACTTTTTTGAATTAAAAAAAAAAAATTAAGACAACAGTAAAGTTAGCGCAATTTTTTTTTATATTATGAAAGATAATGTTAAGTCAAGTAAATTGATACCCAACATGTCACGCTTCAAAATTGCGCCCGCTCGTAGAATGGCGTCAAACTTTTACCCTTAAAATTCTCCATAGGGGACGTTTAAAAAAATTCTACAGGTTGCATGTTTTGAGTTACAGAGGAGTACTAGGGCTAGAATTATTGCTCTCGCTCTAACGATTGCGGCGATAGCTCACATGTGTGGTTTGACCACCGTTTTCATATGCGGGCGCTACTCACGTATGTGTTTGCTTCTGCATGAGAGCTTATCGGGACGGGGCGTGTTTAAAAATGTTTCTCTTATTTAAACTTTTATTTTTACACTGTTTTTTTTTTAAATTGTAATGTAAACATCCCTTGTAATAGAAAAAAAAAAAAAAAAAAAGCATGACAGGTCCTCTTAAATATGAGATCTGGTGTCAAAAAGTCCTCAGATCTCATATTTGGACTTAAATGCAAAAAAAAAAAAAAAAATTGTCATTTGAAAAAAATGACAACAGAAAAATGTGCCTTTAAGACGTATTGTCGGAAGTGACGTTTTGACATCGCTTCCGCCCTTCTATAGTATGGAGACGGGTGGGGGCCATCTTCCCCTCACTCATTTCCATTCCCAGTCACGGACAGGTCCCGATCGCCTCCGCCGCTGCTAACGGCTCCGGTAAGCAGCGGCGGGCGCGGGAGAGTGGCGGGAGGGGGGGGGGTGTCACCTCTCCCGCTGCCGAGAACAGTGATCTCGCGGTGAATCCACCTCAGAGACCACCATTATTGTAAACAGAACCGCCGGCTCTAAAGATGGATACCTCGGTTGTGGCAGCAGCTGCTGCCGTTACCAAGATATCCATCTTCAAACTGCCGACGTGTATGTACAGGAGCCGGTCGGCAAGTGGTTTAGATACAGTTTCACCAATCCCAGTCACATCTATAGCATACAGAGTGCAGCAGTCAGGACTGTTTAGCGTAAAACAAAGCATATACAGTGCAACAACCAGGTGTAAGTTGCACAATATACAGTATCTTACAAAAGCGAGTACACCCCTCACATTTTTGTAAATATTATATCTTTTCATGTGACAACACTGAAGATATGACACTTTGCTACAATGTAAAGTAGTGAGTGTACAGCTTGTATAACAGTGTAAATTTGCTGTCCCCTCAAAATAACTGAACACACAGCCATTAATGCCTAAACCCGCTGGCAAAAAAAGTGAGTACACCCCTAAGTAAAAATGTCCAAATCAGGCCCAGTTAGCCATTTTCTCTCCCTGGGGTCATGTGACTCAGTGTTACAAGGTCTCAGGTGTGAATGGTGTGTTAAATTTGGTGTTATCACTCTCGCTCTCTCATACTGGTCACTGGAAGTTCAACATGGCACCTCTTGGCAAAGAACTCTGAGGATCTGAAAAAAAGAATTATTGCTCTACATAAAGATGGCCGAGCCTATAAGAAGATTGCCAAGACAACAAAACTGAGCTGCAGTACGGTGGCCAAGACCATACAGCAGTTTAACAGAACAGGCCTTGCCATGGTCGACCAAAGAAGTTGAGTGCATGTGCTCTGTGTCATATCCAGAGGTTGTCTTTGGGGAAATAGACGTACCATTGCTGCAGATGTTGAAGGGGTGGGGGGGGGGGGTCAGCCTGTAAGTGCTTAGACCATACGCTACACACTGCATCAAATTGGTCTGCATAGCTGTCATCCCAGAAGGAAGCCTCTTCTAAAGATGATGCACAAGAAAGCCTGCAAACAGTTTACTGGAACCATGTCCTGTGATCTGATGAGACCAAGATAAACTTATTTGGTTCAGATGGTGTCAAGCATGTGTGTCAGCAACCAGGTGTCGGCCTAAAGGAAGGTGGTGGGAGTGTCATGGTCTGGGGCTGTATGAGTGCTGCCAGCACTGGGGAGCTGAACTCATTGAGGGAACCATGAATGCCAATATGTACTGTGAAATACTGAAGCAGAGCCCCTCCTTTCGGAGACTGCGTCGCAGGGCAGCATTCCAACATGATAACAACCCCAAACACACCTCCAGGAGGACCACTGCCTTGCTTAAGTAGCTGAGGGTAAAGGTGATGGACTGGCCAAGCATGTTTCCAGAGCTAAACCCTATTGAGCATCTGTGGGGCATCCTCAAATGGAAGGTGGAGGAGCGCAAGGTCTCTAAATCCACCAGCTCTGTGATGTCGTCATGGAGGAGTGGAAGAGGACTCCAGTGGCAACCTGTGAAGCTCTGGTGAACTCCATGCCCAAGAGGGTTAAGGCAGTGCTGGAAAATAATGGTGGCCACACAAAATATTGACACTTTGGGCCCAATTTGGACATTTTCACTTAGGGGTGTACTCGCTTTTGTTGCCACCAGTTTAGACATTAATGGCTGTGTGTTGAATTGTTTTGAGGGGACAGCAAATTTACACTGTTATACAAGCTGTATAACTACAGTACTGCTTTACATTGTAGCAAAGTGTCATTTCTTCAGTGTTGTCTCATGAAAAGATAGAATAAAATATTTACAAAAATATGAGGGGTGTGCTCACTTTTGTGAGATACTGTAGCGTACAGAATGCAGAGGCTAGGAGTATAATAATGCACTGTGACCCCATACAAAGAATTTAAAGGTGCCGCTTCAGGCTCTAGTAGGTCCTTATAATGGCGACAACCACCAGGAATGCAGGCAGGGAAACAGGTTGCCTCAGCTCCAGGGAAGTCAATGACATGTTTCGCCTCGCTCACAAGGTTTAGTCATTGGAACAACAAAGCACAACTTATTTAGTACAAATAGGAGTGAGTATGTATTATTGTTGCTTGATGGTCATGTCTGCACCCATGTGGGTCAGCTGGCTACTACTGTATAGTATGTTGTGATGCCATTCATTGTGAATGGCACCCCAACACATTGTACCTGGACCCATACATGGGCATGTGTTTTACACAATAGTCTTAATGGGCCCTATACTCGCCTACCCACACTCCTTTTTCTCTGATGGCCACAGCTTCAAAGTCTCTAGCCTGGGAGCTTTGTTTTTGTGTGCATTAGCATCCTATGGAGTGGTGGCAGGCCTCTACAAAGTATGAACAGGGATTCCCATGAAAGCTGCTTGGTTGATACATTTTGCAGAGGTGGATGTTGGGAGGAGCATGGGCAGGCGAGTACAGGGTTTCATTCACACTAATGTAGTAAGGAAGGTGTTGCTGTGTGTTGGGCCATTCATTTTGACTGTGTTGCAGTGCATTGCACTGTAAGGCTACTTTCACCCTGAGATGCTTTACGAGCGCTAAAAATAGCGCCTTTAAAAAGACCCTCTCCTGTCTCTCCAGTGTGAAAGCCCGAGTGCTTTCACACTGGAGCAGTACGCTTGTAGGAAAGTAAAAAAGTCCTGCAAGCAGCATCTTTGCAGCGCTGTAGGAGCGGTGTGTACACCACTCCTAATGCGCCCCTGCCCATTGAAACAATGGGGCAGCGCCAGCAGCGCTTTTAACACTTTTTGGGCCGCTAGCGCGGGTTAAAATGCCCTGCTAGCGGCTGAATAGCACTGCTAAAAAGTCAGTAATGTGCCGCTAAAAATAGCGTCGCTTTACCGCCGACACCCGCCCGCGTGTGAACGTAGCCTTACGTATGTGTTGCAGTGTGTGCTGCTGTACAAGAAGAATGCAACAGGAAAGCTTTTAGGCCTGTCTTAACGCATTAGGCATTCTTGTTACAATGAATAAGCTACCTTAATGCCACGGACAGTAATGTGACATAACATGAATAAACACACTGTGAATGGGCTTTGTGAGGGAGCTGACAGTGTGAAGTTTAGTTATGGCACAATTGTACTAAAATAAGCTGAAGCTCATCTTTAGCCTTAAGTGATACAGCTACCTGACATGGACAATTTAAAGAGTCAGCCTGGGTTCACACTGGTTTGATACGACAGTCATACGACTTTGGATCAGACTTTGCCCTGCGACTTGAAGAAGTCCGACTTTCATCCAACTTCAATGAATGACTTTGATCCCAACAATACCAGGCACATGAGTCTGGTATGAATCTATAGGGGAAACAACGCCCCAAAAAAAAAAAAAAAAAACACAACACCAAACAACACACACACACAGCATACTTTTCCCTCCGCTGACGACATCTTCCTCCGGTTCTTCTCCCTCTGCCGAGTCTCCTCTCTCCCCCTCTGTTCTTCCTCCGATGTTCTCTCGGCGCTCTCTCCCGCTATAATGCTAGAACCATTGCGTGCCATTGCTTATATAGCCATGGGGCGGGGCCACCTGGTGACGTCATCCGGAGGCCCTACTCCTCGTGACGTCGCCCATGGCTATAAAAGTAATGACACACGGCGGACCCAGCATTACAGCGACAGAGCATTCAGAGAACATCAGAGAATGAACAGAGGGAGAAGACGACAGAGAGGAGACCCAGCAGAGGGAGAAGAACCAAAAGGAAGAGGTCATCAGCGGAGGGAGAAAAACTGGAGGATGAAGACATCGCCGGAGGGAGAAGAAATCGGAAGAAGAGATGCCTGTGCTGTTTTGATTAATTTGTCAAAAACCTGTGTGCCGTTATTTTTGACACTTTAGGTAAATGGGTAGGGTTACAATGTACCCCATACTCACATACCTATTCACATAGGGTGGGGGCCGGGATCTGGGGCCCCCTTTGTTAAAGGGTGCTTCCAGATTCCTATAAGCCCCCTGCCCACAGCCCCCGACAACCACCAGCCAGGGTTGTCGGGAAGAGGCCCTGGTCCCCATCAATATGGGGACAAGGTGCTTTGGGGTGAGGGGAGGCAGGGCCCCCCTGCCCCAAAGCACCCAGCCTCCATGTTGAGGGCATGTGGCCTGGTATGGTTCGGGGGCGCTCGCTTGTCCCCACCCCCATTCCTGACCTGCCGGCTGCATACTCCGATAGGGGTCATGTTATTGATTTTTGGGGGGTGGGCCCACGCCGTTTTGTTTTTTTTTGGGGTGGGGGTTACCCTTAAAATTCATACCAGACCAAAGGGTCTGATATGGTCTTGGAGGGGAGACTATGCGTTTTTTTTTTCCCCCCATTTGGCGTGGGTATGGGAGGGCCCAATAAAATGTTTGCCCAGTGTCCAATCAATATTAAAGATGGTCCAGAATGTTTACCAGGACAAAGATTGAATCTCCCCAGCAGGAATAAAGAAACAGATCCTTCCACATGCTATCCAAAAGTAAAATAACTTTTTGCTCCTTCATAAAAGAAAATAAAAAGAAAGCAGTCTTTTAGTCAACAGCTTATCAAATTTTACCATTACATTTCAGGGCCCATTCACATTGTTGTGCTACTGCAACACCATTCATTTTCAACTAAATCTGCTATACTTTTCTGAGGATTGATTTTTATTCTTAGACTGATCCAACATCATCTGGATCAGGTGACAAACGTACATATATAGGTAGCCTCAGCAGGTGTTAGCTAACATTTCCTTAGGTTCGTAATGCAGACGTGTGAATCAAAATGCATTTGCATTTTTAATTTTAATACACAGGTTAGGCCACATTTGGTGCAGATCATATGCAATGTTTAGAAAGAAAAATTCTTCTTGTTTTTATAGCTTCTGGTGATTTTACAGCATAGCCATTTCCAGCAATCTCATCAGTCAAGAAACAGAAATATAGAACACTGCACACTAATATTTTAGGCTAGAGGGGAAAATACAACAAGCAAGAGACTTCCCATAAACCAAACTGTCAATCTATGCTCACAAATTGGTAAGTCACATGCTAGAAAGGCTGCTGAATTGCAAATTGGAAAATTACAGAGTGCCATGAACATAGCTTGAATGGAAATGCTGAATAGGAATAAACCTGCAGTGTAGCTTTTAGGCTGATCAAGCAGTTACCTATAGAAAACATATAACTAGCTCCACCGTCATGCAATGTAACTTGGAAACAATTTAAAGTGTTACTAAACACATTGATTTAACCCAGTGATTCCAAAAACAATGTTCAAGGCATGCCCTGAATGTTAACAGTTACAGTTACTAGTGTGCCTATGTCAGCTCTCAACCAACTTGTTAAGCCATCAAATGGCTGGTGTCATAACTGATTACTTGTGCAGCACCCTGGCAACTGCAGATCAGAGGCCAAGATGGCAGCTTCTTTGGCGGTAAAGAATGAGAGGGTTTAGTTCCACTTTAACCACTAGCTGCCCAAGCCAATTCTGACACTTCTCACATACATCTAAAAATCTGCATTTTTATTTACTAAATACATTTTTTTTTAGAACCCTCAGAAAAAAAAAAAAAAAAAAAACATTTTCAGAAAAGGTTTATTAAGTTTTGTAATAACAATAACATAATAGCCTGACATCAGGCTTCTCACTACACAAACAACCTCAGCACTGGACTTTCAGTAGAACTCAAAGGCTGGACATGAACATGTTATCAGCAAGTTTCATGACATTCAGTTAGGTCCATATATATTTGGACACAAGCACAATGTTAGATTTTTTTTCAGGTTTTTACCAAAACATATTCAAGCTATAGTCATATAATGGATATGAGCTGAAAGTGCACCACACTCAGGTTTAATTTGAGTGTATGTACATCCAAATCAGAGAGAGAGTTTAGGAATTACAGCTTTTAAGAATAGCCACCCCCTTTTTTTCAAGGGACCAAAAGCTGATAATAGCCAGGTGTGGGCTACTCCTTTCTTATTTCTTCATCAATTAAGCGGGTAAAAGGTCTGGAGTTGATTCTAAGTGTGGTATTTGCATTTGGAATCTATTGCTGTTAACCTACATCATGTGTTCCAAGGAGCTGTCCATGCAAGTGAAACAGGCCATTGTAAGGCTTCAAAAACAAAACAAATCCATCAGAGAGTTAGCAGCAACATTAGGTGTGGCCAAATCAGTTTAGTATATTCTGAGGAAAAATGAACACACTGGTGATCTCAGCAACATAGCCTGGACAGCCACGGAAGACAACAGTGGTGGATGATCGCAGGATCCTCTCTATGGTAAAGAAAAAAAAAAAAACAAACAGTCACAACATCCAGACAAGTGAAGGACACTCTCCAGGTGGTGGGCATATCATTGTAAAAATGTACACAATTAAGAGAAGCCTTCATGAGAGCAAATACAGAGGGTTAACCACAAGGTGCAAACCATTCATAAGCCTGAAGAATAGAAAAGTCAGATCAGACTTTGCCAAAAAACATCTAAAAAAGCCAGACTAGTTCTGGAAAAGCATTCTGTGGACAAATGAAACTAAGATTAATCTGTACCAGAATGACCGGGAAGAAAAACAAAGTGCGGAGAAGGCTTGGAACAGCTCATGATCCAAAGCACACAGCGTCATCTGTAAAACATGGTGGAGGCAGTGTGATGGCACGGGCATGCATGGCTTCCAGTGGCACTGGGTGTCCAAATATATATAGACCTAACTGTATATACATTAGATGCGAGTCTTTGCATCAGAACTTATACTAGAACCACAGATCTATTACAAACCACAGGACAATAACGATATCAACAGTCATCATTCAATAATAATAAATATTTAGACCCAAAGCACACTCCCGTATAAGTGCAATATAGACCACCCCCTGCTCCAAACCTAGATTTACCCTTATGAAGACCTTAGAATTCCCTGAGATTTATGCCATATCAGTTTAATCAGACACTGTGTATGTTTAGCTTATCCAGCCACCCCATACTGTGTTATACTTGGTAGGTAATCCCCTACTAGTATATGTGGCTTTATACAAAGGGAGGGCTTTGTTAATAAGTGCCTTCCATGCAGGAATAGAGGCGTGGACTTTTTCCAGAACAGCACTATTAACTTCCTAGCATAATGAAACAAAGTTAAAAGCGTGTGTATCTCCCTCTTAGGGGCTAGGGCAGGGGTAGGCAGCCTCGGCCCTCCAGCTGTTTTGAAACTAGAAGTCCCATTAAACATTACAAGACCCTAACAATCACAGGCATGACTCCTAGAGGAAGAGACATGATGGGATTTGTAATTTCACCACAGCTGGAAGGTCGAGGTTGCGTACTCTTTGGCTAGGGCATCAACAAGTCCCAGAAGACACACCTCAACTGCTAGCCGTACCTGAAACATATTTTTGGCAGAAAAAAAAAAAAAATCAATGTTTGTAGTTTCAAACTTTTTATGTCAATATGATATTTGTGCAGCAATTTTGCAAACACAAATTCTTTGGAAAAAATACACTAATGAATTTTAGTGCACACAAACAATAGAATATCCAATTGTTTGGTAAAATATAATAAATTATTTTACGCCGAGTAAACAGATACCCAACATGTCACTTTAAAATTATGCACGCATTTAGAATGGTGACAAACTACACTAAAAGTGGTTGTTAACCCACTATATGATGATCATGCCATCCTCTGGTATATAACACTACGTGCCCCTTTGCTGTATATAAAAAAAAAAAATAATGTTGATTATACCGTATATCAGAGTGGCTCCTGGTGCTCACGTGGCTTCTCGGCTCTCTCCTCTGCCCGGCTGACAGTTATAGCGGGCAGGGCCGAGCACTGACATCAGCCCGGGAGGAGAGAGATCCAAGGAGTCACGTGAGCTGCTCTAATATATGGTATAAATCGGCATCTTTTTTATATAGCACAGACACAGGGGAGGGGGGACACAGGAGAGCAGGACTGCAGATGACGGAGACGCGTAAATTGACCACAGTGTTAGGGCTCAGCAGCCATGATATACTGTGGTGTGCTTACAGAGGGAAGGGCATAGCCAGACAGGATCAGCCAGAATATTTTAGGTGATACGGGCGGTCAAGTTACACAGCACTGTGCAACATGTTTTAAGGCAACAGGATACATTTTTTTTTTTTAGGGTAACAAACACTTTAAAAATCTCCACAGGTGAAGATTTAAAAACCTTTACAGGTTAAAAGTTTAAAAAAAGAGTAACACAGGTGGTCTGGTGCTAGAATTACTGATCCTCATGTTCACAGAGATACCACACACACGTGTGGTGCGATCAATCTTTACCGCCATATGGATTCACGTGTAAGTATGGGATGACAGACACTTTAATTTTTTTTTTTTTTATTTTACCCTGTCCGTAAATTTTTTTAACCACCTTTATCGCCATCATAGGGATGAACAAAATTACTTGTAATAGCACGGGCAGTGCCGGGTACCATTTACTGAGATAACCACTTTCCATCATATGTAAAAGTGATCTGACAAATGTATAGCCACTATTCAGGCTTAAAGGATGTCAGGTAAAGCTTGCCCATAGCGCAGATAAAGTTTCCAGGTGCATACATATGCACAGGCTGAGAATTAGCCAAAGAAATATGCACTGATGTATGCAAGCGCACACACACCCAGGCGCGCACCTGAGATTCACGGAAACTTTGCATTTTGGGTTAAGGTTTGTTTTATTATCAACAGTAGTCATTTTTTTCCCCTTCATTTGAAGTGGTTAGGATCACCAAATCAAAAGCTGGTTGAAATTTGTGAATGTAGCATCCCAGTATGAGATAAATCGGGAGTATAGCAATGAAGTTGAAAATTAAAATATTAATTAGGTAAGAAACGAAATGCCATTTTGTTACACCCCAGGATATAAATGCAATCAGACATTTTGGAGTAGTAGTGCACAAGGGAAAAAAAAAAAAAAAAGGTATTGATAAATTCACGAGAAAAATGAAATGGTGATTTATGTGCTTGTCTGACCTTGTACCACCACAGTCAAACAGCATGAGTGAGTACAGTGGATTAGAATATTCATGTTTTACTTTGCCTGAGGACAGTGTACACTGAAGAACATGAACAAACCCATCTGATAACATTTCCCAACCTGGAAAGTAGGGGAAAAAAACAAAAAAAAAAAAGCAAAAAAGGAAACTGATGCAATCTTAAATTCTTCTTCTCCTCTATTTCTGAAACAAAATAAACGTTTTAACTTATGCAGCACTAGAAATGCAAACTGCTTGTCATTGAGGCTTAGTTGCACAGAATTGCATTACAATTAAAATCACATCAATTTCAATGGTGCCCGTTCACATCAATGCAACATGACAGATGCGATTTGGAAAAAGTCCCTGCACTACTTTGGTGTAACATGATTTTGATGCCATATTTCATCAAACCAATGACTATGGTCTGCTGTCAGGGAACTATCCCCTTCTGATGGCAGAGATGAAACAGAAGAGCTGCAAAAAAGAAAAAAAAAACGGGACGGGTCCACCCGGTGAGGTCACTGACCGACCAATTGAACATGTACGGACATATCAATATCTAATCAAAGATGTATACAAAAAATACGCTGCGCTAAGGTGAAAATATCAGTCCTTAAAAGGCCCAGTACTGGTGCTAGGACCTTTGTGAACACCCAGGGAGCTGTAGCCAGCCTGAAAAGGATGTTCCTCTACTGCAAAACGTAGGAACCTCTTATGAGGATGAAAGATAGGTACATGTAAGTACGCGTCCTTTATATCGATGGAGGATAGAAAGTCCGAAGAAACCGTAAACAAGTTCAAGTAAAACCCTGTGCCCCTTTTGGATACCGGAACCTCTACAATCACTACGCGCAGCTTCGAAACCAAGAACCCAATCTTCACCCTTCATGGCAGATTCCTGTCACTTGAGGACCTTCAAGGACTGAGTACCCTTTTCATGTTTAGGGTCCACTCCCTTGGACCCGTACAGCACCCTGCAGGAATGCCTTAGGCCTGTAGGTGTCCAATGAATGTTAGCCTGACTGTGTTCCATGATGTATGAAAAAGAAAGGTATTGATAAATGCAGAAGAAAAATTAAATGGCGATTTATATGCCTATCTGACCTTGTACCACTACAGTCACGCTAGGCATGAGAGCACAGGTATCATAGTACAGTCAGTTTTGTGGCTGTACTGGGAGCACAGTTTGCCTGTCCTCCAATGGCCAAGATTTGTACTGATGCCCCCCCTGCACAACACATCACCGGAAAGAGAAAATCTACTTCTGCTTCTCCAGCCTCTCTTCAAGCCCCTTAGGCAAGGTTCACAGCATTGGGTCACACTCTGTCATGCGAATTGTATGAAGTATTTATAATGTTTTGATATATTTTAGACAAATGTTTTACCCTTTCTTTTTTTGGATTGTTTTAAAAGGTAAGCGTTCACATACATGCGCGACTACATGGCAAATGAGGCTTCATGCTGTTAAAATGTAAAGTTATGCACTTGAAGTCTAAAATGTGAAGTGGTCGAGCACATCCTGAGAACACAACAACAATCCCAATATGCCCCCAACCCTCACCCGGACCACCTTCTAAACATGCAAAAATAGAAAACAACAAACATGTAATCTCAGCAGCATAGCAATTGTCCATGGAATGCAAAAAGGAGGAAGGGGCGTGACAGTCCATAAAAGCAAGTGGGAGGGGCACGACAGCCTTTAGGTCAAATAAAAATAGTCCCAAAGAAATACACAAAAAGAAAAGTCTCTTGGATGGCTTCTGAATGTCCATTAAATTTGCAAAAAAAGAAGGAAAAGAAATGTCCACATTATAACTCATTCTCCTCAACTTTTCTCAAAACCTTTGGTTCAATTTTGTGATCATTCATATGTACAGACATGAATTCTCTACCCCAAAACACTACCTCTTTGTAAGGACAGAACGTGATAGCCACAGACAAACTGGAACTGATGCGTTGGGCTAGACCTGGGTCTTCGGGCTGGCACATCTAGATCTCTCTCATGTGGTGCTCATTAGAATTTCGTACCTCGGGTTTGCGTCATTTGGCTCCCCCTCAAGGTGTCATTCCCAGGAACACTTTCTAGCAGGAGTCCGCCTTTAGTCATCTAAGCACCCCCTAAGGTATTTGAACAACAAAGATGAAGAACGAATATTTCCATGTAAAAGCTGTAGTCATCTCTTCATGTGCATGGGGCTGTGGGTGAATGCAGGCTGGCTGGGGCAGATACTCCTCAACCGACATGAGTAATCACAGAATCTACCTGATCAATTCAGGCCTTAACTATTGGAGATATTAAAAATAAATATTCTTCATTGACGCAAACATAAGTAAAGCATGCAGGAATGAAAATGTTTCTCAGCAAGGGTTTTCATTATATAGATTCAATATATTTAACTAAACATTTTCCCCAAATCCAGTAGCAGAACTTCAAAAAAAACTTAAACACCTTTAGTTTCTCCTATCCCCGGGACCCAAGTGGACCCGAGGGACTTAGGACAGAACATTTTATCCAAACACATATTCTGACTCAGAAGTCTCCCAACTTTGCAATTATGTCTGACCATCAGCAATAAGCAAAACATTGATGGATAAACAACATTACATCATCAACACTTCATGACTGACACCCTGGGAATTCAAAAGGTAAATATCCAGAATAGTCATTCTGAATGCTTATTTCAAACAAATCCTTCCCATCACATTTTAGTATCCCATGGACTCAATATATGCAGCAATGTATTTCGATCCCGGTTACTTAATTTCAGTAAGGGCTCTTTCACACGGGGCGGATCAGTGATGATCCGCCCCGTGAACACCCGCTGGCTCAGCGGGGATCGCTCCGCCGATCCCCGCTGAGCAGAAAGATGACAGGTCCATCGCTGCACGCTGTGCAGCTACGGACCTGTCAGAGCGCCGCTCTCCCCTATGGGGGGATCGGATGATGACGGACCGTAGTGTCCGTCGTCACCCGATCCGATAACGGATGGAAAAGTAGGTTTTTCCTCCGTTACACTTTTCGGATCGGAGCGGCGTCGGATGTCAGCGGACATGTCACCGCTGACATCCGACGCTCCATAGGGATACATGTATGTCCGTTTTTCATCCGAAAACGGAAGGATGAAAAACGGACATACGGATCCCCCGTGTGAAAGAGCCCTTACTCTTCAAACATTTTTCACAAATTTCACCCTTCTGTTACCAAAATCCCTTTATCAATTTTTTAATTTAACCCCAAACTTTTAGGGAAAATATAACATGGGCCTGAACACAATATGAGAACCTGTTGTGTACATTTTAAACACACACTTAAAATACTTTACTAATCGAAATGATACCCTATGCGTTCATTAAAACACAATACAACCACTTTCTCATTCCACATTCAATATGCACGCATCATACATAGTAAGGGGGAGTACAACTGGGGGAGTCTATGGTGCAGAAGGATCTGGGTGTTCTGGTAGATTGTAAGCTTAATAGCATGCGAGTCTAACAATATACAACAAATCCTAAAAGTGCTCTTTCATCGCCGTATTCAGTGATTTTTTGGGGGTTTTAAATTCATTAGTTATAAAATCACACAAGAGCATGTGCATACGAAGTAGAAAAGGTCACATCTAAGATAAGGGACAGATTCATAACAGATCTGACATGCCCTGAGTTTGTCTTTAATTGTTATAAAGAGAAGTGCAAAAAGATGAGCCAGCAACACTAATCCATATGCATATTTATTGACTACATAAGAGTGAAAGTAAAACAAAGAAGCTGACACATTTTGGCGAGAGCCTTAGTCGTAGCTATGAAGGGGAGGTGAAAAAGGAAGAGGGAAGAAGAAAAAAAAAAAAAAAAAAAGAAAAAGTTGGGGTGAGAGCAGAGGCAGGAAGTGGTACTGCAAAGAAGCACCTCACCCTCATCAGATTGGTTGAGTGTGGAGTCCCCTGCCGGGGCAACGAGGTCCCCAGCTGGCTGGGCCTTCTCTTCGTCAAAGAAGTGTTCAGTCCTTTAAATATAAAAAAGGCTCACCAGATTACCATGACCCCTGATTGCTAAGCAGGTCATAAGGTACTTTATACAAGTATGGAACTCTCTCCATGCTCCTGCTTCACCAGGTCCTCCTCTGTTCCCCCTTATCCGCCATTGTTTACAGGGAATAAGAAAGCACTTCTCGCTCCTTTCCAATGGTTAAATCAATTGTATATACCTCACTTATCACCATAGGCACAGACAACAAAACAAAAGAATCCCCATAGTGCAGTAGGTTTATATAAAAAAATGCCTTTATTAAGGATATTTTATACTCGCATAAGTCCTCCAAATAAAAAATACAGCTAAAATTACTCCTACTGGCATAAATCATGTTACTTCCAGGGGTCAATGCCGCTTGACGCAAATTTGTCACACAGAATATTGGAATATGAAAAGGAGGAGGATAAGGGGACCAGTGCATAAACCTCCTGAAGTATAACCCAACTATTTAATTGCCCCGTGTCCTTCAATAAACTCCAAGAAAAAAAACAAAAAAAAAAACACCTCAACACAACTTATACTCTATATGAGTGTAATAAGGCAGTTCAATCTAGCTATAAAAACACTCATTGTACAAATCATTGGGACCTAGCCCTGAAACTTTTACATAAGAGTTACTTAACCCCTGTAAGATTAACTAGTGGTGGTACAGTTCAATTTTTTTTTCTCTTGATTTCATTTCTTTTTGGTTTGATCTTCTTTAGTCATACATGTTTTAACATTGTCACCTTCATTTTTTGATCACAGTCTAAAAGTAGACCAACATTGTATACATATACCCACCTGTAAGGGCTTTGAGCCTCCAAGCCAGCAACTCTTATTGCCATATATGATCGGCTATTGTTAAAGCACTTTTGCACTTTGTTAAAACTATACTCTTTTTTTTTTTTCCAATTGTTTTTTATTAAAAAGGAAGATTATGGCAAATACAAACATTTTTAGTGGGATATTTAGATGCAGTCAAAGCATACCCTTTAGATGGTTCTGACTTGCAGGCAGTCCCCCCTCCCCCAGCCCCTTTTTGGGGAGCTTGTCAGTGGCTATTGCCCAGCACTTAGCTGGGCTGATTTTGGACAGCCTATTTGAATTCCTGTGCCCAACGAAGGAATTGTTTTTACACTTATTTATTTTGTTTTTCTTCACAAAAACAGGGAGGCATGCTGGCTTATACAGAGGCTAAACAAGACCTAGACTGTTTCACGACTGAAGAGCACAACTAATCTCCCTGAAAAAAAGCCCTGTATGAGAAATATGCCACCGGGCAAAGACAAACATGGCATTACTGCAAAACTATCAAACTGCCACAAAAAAAAAAAAAAAAAGTACCATGTTAAGGAAAGAGCTATACTAGAAGTAGCATATACTACAGCTTAAAGGGCAGCTTTATGCTGCTTGCGATACGTCCCCCTTTTCTGTCTACTTGTAATAAAATGCAAAGATCATAATATACACACACACACACACACACTTAAGGCTTAGTTTTAGGCTACGGTGTCAGACAGTTTACCTCATTTGACATTTTTTTTTTTTATACAGGAAACAAAAACGACTAGCCTTTTACAAATCGCCTATACGCCTGGCACTGCCAAAGTACAAGCTTGCCTATACCATGTACTGTATGAACTTAGGAGTCAGTACTAAACTTATATTATCAATGGAATCCACTTTAATGACTAGCATCTGGCTACCAAAGATCACTAGAGGTGAAGACCTGGAGCACCATTGTGAGGGGCTTTTAATTAGCACAGAGACTGATTGCAGTGCCTGAGCACTTCTACTCCCTAGTGAGGGAACATGCTGGGATATGAGATCCATTCATCACGTTTCTGTGACATGGTCCCAAATTACATGTTATTCTTATAGTTGGAAATGTAATCCTGTATTTGTACAAGTATGCAAACAGGTCACACCACTGCTATTGACTTCCATTTGGAAACCTTCTCACGAAAGACCACAAGTAGCTTCTGAGACAATACATATTGTATCTACATAAGAGCAATATATATATTAGCTCAAAGTACAGAGCATAAAGTTTTAGAAAAATTCAAAAAGTATATGGTTGCGTGCAAAGTGCAGTAATAGTAATTAAGAATAATCAGAATTTGTTTTAATGTAGTATTGTGCAATGCTTTTGAAATTGCAATCTTTAGGGTTGTCCTTTGTCTTCTACACTACTTATTGAGCCAATGACATCAATTTACACACATCACTTCAATGGCTCCGGGTAGAGGGCGTGCTCCACCTGCACTGTGATTATACTGTACACAGCAGATGCCGATCAGCAGGTGCCAGCCAATGGATGACTGCTGGCAACCCACCAATCGTCATTAAGACACACAGGACAGAGCCCTGCTTATGAACACAAGGCAGAGCTCTGTCCTGCCAGTGGGGAAGTTATGGATTTTCTTTCCCCGTAAAGCAGAGAATAAAATCCATAACTTCTCTTAGTAAAAGCAGCACACATAGTACTCCAGAATACATAGTTAGGCACACATTTAACCCTTTAATCACCCTAGCTGTTTAACCCAGTCAATGTTCTTAGTACAGTGACAGTGTATATTTTTAGCACTGATCACTCTATTCATGTCACTGGTTCCCAAAAAGTGTCAGATTGTCCTTCGCAATATTGCAGTCCCGCTATAAGTCAATGATCGCCATTACCAGTTTAACAAAAAAAAAAAAAAATAGAATGCATAAAAATGCTAGTATATTCTCCCACACAGTTTGGGGACGCTATAAAAAAACTTTCACGCAAACCAATACACACTTATTAGATATGTTTCTATCAAAAATATGTAGCAGAATAGATATTGGCCTACATTTATGAAGAAATTAGATTTTTTTTATTGGCCAGGTTTTATAGCAAAGTAAAAAACAAAGTAAAAAAAAAAAAATAAATAAAAAAAAAAAAAAAAAATGGCCAGTCTTTTAGCACAAAGAGTAAAAAAAATGCAGTGGTGATCAAATACCATTAGAAGAAAGCTATTTGTGGGGAAAAAAAATAAAAATAAAAAAGGACATAAAATTTCAATAATGGACAGCGTTGCATGATGGCACACTTGTCAGCTAAAGTAATACAGTGCCGCATTGCGAAAGAATGGCCTGGTCATGAAGGGGGGGGGATCTTCCAGAGGTCAAGTGGTTAAAAGGGGACTTAAACAGGTTGTAGTTTGTTGGTGCATCTTCCCATGTTAACTCCCTTCTCACAACACCATGAAACTTGAGCATTACGCTAAGGAATAAAGGACGTACAAATCAAAAAAGCAATAATTAACGTATAATATATTGCTGTTTACTAGTCCTTAGATGTAGTGGTTGCATTAGTTTTCATTTTGAAGGAAGGAGGCAGACCTTTCAATCATCTGCCTGGCCTCTATTCATAGATTGGATATTACAGCTTCTGTAAATGGAGGAGCTGAATAGAAAGGGCAGGCAAAGTTTGGAGCTCTTGACAGCCTGTCACAGCTAATTCATTATATTAAGCCCCACTGCACTGAAAGATTATAAAAAATTGCTTACTCATACATGTGAAGGTTTTGTACCCAAGACAGTGGCGGCTGGTGCTTTGGGGGGGGTGGCAGCAAACAAATCTCCCCCCACCAGGTCCGCACTTACCCTATCTAGGTCACGGGCGGCTTGGTGGCCTCCCCCCCCAGCCAATCCGGTCTTAAAGCGATTTTTAAAAAACAAATGAACCTTTACAAACATGTTATACTTACCTGCTCTGTGCAAGGGTTTTGCACAAAACGGCCCCAACCCTCCTCATCTGGGGGTCCCCCCGCGGCATTCCTGGCTCCCCTGCATCGAGTGCCCCCACGGAGAGCCGCATTCCATGGGGGCACTCGTGCAGGTGCGTTTGAGTCCTGCTGCTGCATCCATTGACACAGATGACAGGACTAGGCTCCTGTGTTACTGGATTTGATTGACAGCAGCGGGAGCCAATGGCTCCCGCTGCTATCAATCTGTCCAATGAGGATCTGGGACAGCGGCTGGAGCTGCTGGGCTTGTTCTCGTCATTGGAACAATTGTCTTCAGGTAAGTAAAGGGAGGGGGCTCTGGGGGGCAGTCGCACCACAAAAATGTTTTTCACCTTAATGCATAAACAGCACTAAGGTGTAAAACATCAAGACTTTCAACTCCTTTAAGACCCACTTCCTGTCCTGATGGGCCAGGAGGAGAAGCAGGAAGACAATCGCAAATGTTGATTTGCCAATGTCACAAGTCACAAGCTCTGCACCCCGAGCCAAACCTTTTTGAAGCCAATTAGAGCCTTGGGTTCTAATGTGCCAAAAAAAAAAAAAAAAAAAAAAAAAAAAAAAAAAAAAAAACACACCACACACACGTCATAGAAATCAATGCGTCTGGCATCCCGCATAGAGATAAGGGGGGTTGCGCCCTTTATGGACCGACCACTGCTGACCCAGGACACAACTCCAATTCTAGAAACAGGTCTATAGAACATGCGGGATGGAGTGCAGGACTTTGTGAACTGATTGTACAGGATATGATGTGAAGCGGAGCTGAAAAAAAGTAAAAGATAGAATTACAGGGAAAGACTCAATGAGATACCCCAATGCAGGGAATAGCACTTAATTCCATTTACTTGCAACTAATTTATTTATAAACTTACCAATCTGATGTGCATGGGACATGGCAGACTATTCTACTTTAAGCATTTACATTTTTTTTTTCCTAGGTAGTTTGAAAGTGTTTTGAGTGACTTTTGTATTGGGTATACAGATTTATTTCCCTGATGGAAGTACTATATGGTTCTAAGTAATGAGTTTTATAAACAGAGGTCCATTGAGGAATACTTATGTACCTTCTTGATTTGCATTCACCCCTGTAATGAAGTTACCAGTGTGGCAGCAATATACGCACCGACACATATGCCTACCTATAACACAATACTAAGCTTGGCTTCTCAATGGTTCTGGGGTTTGTACAGATCTTCCAGGGTGGGTCACAAATTCCAGAAAAAAGACAGGAAGGAAGGAGCTATATTAACCTTTAAAAGCAGCAACTAAAATGGATTTAACCTTTCAATGCACTTAAAAAGTAAAAAAAAAAAAAATTTAGGGGTTTATAGTAAATGAACTGTAAAATTGTACAATTCCTATCCTGATGCATGTTACTTAAAAGTCTTCCCTCAAGAAAAACACACTTGTATTAAAAGCTAACCAAGACCATAAAAGCTATAGAACACTACCATCTAGTGGATCAGAGAGGAAGTGCCATAACTAAAATGGGATGCATTTTTCACAGGCTTAATTTAAATGATTCAATTTAAACCAAATACTGCAGGGAAGAAAAAAAAAAAATGAACATAGATCCAGACATGTACATGCATATTTCTCTTTTTGCGTTATGAAAATGATACCATCTCCCTGCCCGTTACAGTCTTCAATGCCTGGAAATTTTCCTATGGAATTTTAACACCTTTTTTTTTTTTTTTTCAAAACTACACATTTTAGGCAAAATACTTAAACTAGTTTGTAGCTGCTAGGAGCACATCCTGCTACAGGAGCATTGCTGGATTGAACCATTACTCAGGCTGCATGGGATCTGGCATCCCCATGACTAGGAGGGTTGAAAAACACGTGCTGCCGCTCGATTGCTTTGCGAGGCCTCTCCAAGGAGAAGGACATCCCTTTTCAAAACACTGAAATCCACTGCACAATTCAGCACCTCATGGACCAGATAAGGGTGCCAGCAGTGCAAAAGAAGTCTACCAAAAAGCCAACTGTCTCCACTGGGGACAAGCAAGATTCAACACTCTGCTGTGAGATGGTAAATGGGCTCTTAACTAACCAAGTCATTTATATGGTTTACAGTGAAATTGAGTACTGTAATCTGTGGGCTACAGTTTTAGATCTATTATAGCCTATATACAGCAGGTAAAATAAGTATTGAACACGTCACTATTTTTCTAGAAATTTTCACCATATGTCGGCAACAACCCATGTAATCCATACAAAGAAACCAAAACAAAACAAATAAGTTCATAAATTAAGTTATGTGTAATAAAATGGAATGACAAAGGGAAAAAGTATTGAACATGCTAACTGAAATTTATTTAATACTTCGTACAAAATCATTTGTTGGTAATGACAGCTTCAAGACACCTCCTGTATGGAGAGACTAGTCGCATGCATTGCTCAGGTGTGATTTTGGCCCATTCTTCTACACCAGGGATATGCAATTAGCAGACCTCCAGCTGTTGCAAAACTACAAGTCCCATCATGCCTCTGCCTCTGGGTGTTATGCTTGTGCTGTCAGAGTCTTGCTATGCCTCATGGGACTTGTAGTTCTGCAATAGCTGGAGGTCCGCTAATTGCATATCCCTGTTCTACACAGTCTTCAAATCTTGATGATTGGCTGGGCCATTCTAGCAGCTTCATTTTCTCTCTTTGAAACCAACTGAGAGGTTCCTTGGCTTTGTTTGGGATCATCATCTTGCTGAAATATCCATCCTCGTATCATCTTCATCATCCTGGTAGATGGCAGCAGATTTTTATCAAGAATTTTAGTACATTTTTCTAATCCTCCTTCCTTTAACTGCTTGCCGACCAGCCGCCGCCATATTGCGGCAGGTCGGCACGATCCCGCGAGCAGTCGTAGCTATACGTAGGCTCCTTTAAGCGTGATAGCTGGCACGTGCCCGTTGCACTGCGGGGGTGCCGATGCTTGTGGCCGACGGTCGCAATGACTGCCGGCCACAAGCGATTGGGGGCTTGAGAGGCAAAACAGGGCAGGGGCGTTGCTAGGTGGCAAAAAGACCAGGGGCTTCAGCCCAAAGTCCAAGGCCGGACCCGGGGGGGGGGGGGGGGGGGGGGGGGTGTTGTACACGTGATGCAGGCTTTTTTTTTTGGCTGGGCCGTGACTTACCTGACCTACATACACTGACGGTAGTGAACACTGACCTTTACATTCACTGACCTACCTACACTGACCGTAGTGACCTACCTACACTGACATTTACATACACTGACCTACCTACACTGACCGTAGTGACCTACCTACACTGACATTTACCTACACTGACCAGCCTGACCCACATACACTGTCTGACCTACCTCAGTTTAGCCGTGGTGTGCGGTGTCACAGCAGCCAGGCAGTCAGAGGACGAGGAGGAGCCAAGGAGGAGAGGAGAGGAGAGCGGGCCGCCCGAGCGCTGAGCGGGGATCTTACAGTGGCGCGGCGGCCGCATTGAAATTCCCGCCTTCTGGAGCCTGCAGCGCCTATGATGGACGTCACACGTCCCGCGGTCCGAGCATTGGACCAGGGGGACGTCCATCATAGGCGTTGCAGGCTCCAGAAGGCGGGACCTGCTACGGCACTCGGCCAAACTCGGCCAAATTCGCCGGCGCTCGGGATCAGATCGGTCCTGGCGCTCGCCGCTCGGGGCTTGTAATGAAGAGCTGCATGCCTGAGGCTCGGGGCTTTTCGGGGGCACATTCGGGGCTTCAGCCACGGCTAGCCACCCCCTCCCGACGCCCCTGTAACAGGGACATGTGTGTGTAAACACAAATCCCTGTTCTGTGAGGAGAGACAGAACGTGATTTCATAATAGCTAGGAATCACGAGCTATCATTTCTTCTAGGTCAGTCCCCTCCCTCTACAGTTAGAAACACACACAGTGAACACAGTTAACCCCCTTGATCGCCCCCTAGTGTTAACCCCTTCCCTGCCAGTGACATTTTTACAGCACCGATCACTGTATAAATTGTCAATGGTCCAAAAAATGTGTCAAAAGAGTCTGATGTGTCCGCCATAATGCCGCAATCCCGGGGAAAAAAAAAAAAATGTATATATAAATGCTATAAAAATGTAGCCCCTATTTTTGCACATAACTTTCGCACACACCATTCAATTGCTTATTGCAATTTTTTTTTTACCAAAAATATGTAGAATACATATCGTCCTAAACTGAGGAAAAATTCGCTTTTTAAAAAAAAAAAAAAAACAAAACAATGGGGATATTTGGATATTTATTATAGCAAAAATTACAAAGTGTTTTTTTTCAAAAATGGTCGCTCTTTTTTTTTTTGTTCATAGTGCAAAAAATTAAAAAAAAAAAAAAAACGCAGAGATGATCAATTACCACCAAAAGAAAGGCAGGTGTGTGTGTGTGTGTGTGTGTGTTAAAGCGTCGCAGTGACAAATCGCAAAAAATAGCCTGGTCATTCAGCAACCAAATCTTCCGGGGCTGAAGTGGTTAATATGAACTTTGCCAGTACCCTATGCTGAAAAAACAGCCCCACACCATGATGTTCCCACCTCCATACTTTACTGTTGGTATTAAGTTTTTGGGGTGATGTGCAGTGCAATTTGACCTCCAAACAAGGTATGTATTATGAAATCCATAGAGTTAAATTTTGGTCACATCTGACCGGACTACATTCTCCCAGTATTACACAGGCTTGTCTAAATGTTGTGCAGCAAACTTCAACCACTTAAGGACTGAGCCTCTTTTTTAGATGTGTTGTTTACCAGTTAACTGTTTTTTTTTTTCTTTGAATTAAAAAAAAAAAAAAAAAAAAAAAAAAAAAAAAAAAAAACCCCAACAGTAAAGTTAGCCCAATTTTTTTTAAGATCGTGAAAGATAACATTATGCCAAGTAAATTGATACAAAACATGTCGCGCTTCAAAATTGCACCCGCTCGTGGAATGACAAACTTTTAACCTTAAAAATCTCCATAGGCCATGTTAAAAAAAAAAAAAAAAAAAATATTTCTACAGGTTGCATGTTTTGAGTTACAGAGGAGGTCTCGGACTAGAATTATTGCTCTCGCTCTGATTGCAGCGATACCTCACGTGTGGTTTGAACACCGTTTTCATATGCGGGCGCTACTCACATATGCGTTCGCTTCTGCACGAACTGCACGAATAGAAAAAGCGCATGACAGGACCTCTTAAATATGAGATCTGGGGTTTTAAAAATGGCCCTTTAAGAGCTATGGGTGGAAGTGACGTTTTGACGTCGATTCTGCCCTGAAATGTCATGGACACAGGTGGGGGCCATCTTCCCCTCACTCGTCTCCATGCCAAGGAAGGCACAACATCCGATAGCCTCCGCCTAAGCCGCGGAGGGCACCGGAGTGAGGTGTGAGGGAGGGCCCTCCCTGGATGCCGATAAAAGTGATCTTCCGGCGAATCCGAAGGGGACCGCTGGCCGAACAAGAGAATACCAGGGTTATGACAGCTAGCTGCTGCCATAACAATGATATCCTCCTTCAAAGTAAGGACGTATATCGGCGGCGGTCCGGAAGTGGTTAAACAAGCTTCAACATGCTTTTTCTTCAGCAATGGGGTCTTGTGTGGGGAGCATGCATACAGGCCATGGTGGTTGAGTGCATTACTTATTGTTTTCTTTGAAACAATTGTACCTGCCAATTCCAGGTCTTTCTGAAGTTCTCCACAAGTGGTCCTTGACTCTTGGACAACTCTGACAATTCTTTCACTTCACTGTAAGAAATCTCGTGAAGAGCACCTTGTTGTGGCCAGTTTATGGTGAAATTACGTTCTTTCCACTTCTGGATTATGGCCCCAACAGTGCTCACTGGAACAGTCTGAAGTTTTGAAATCCTTCTGTAACCAATGCCATCTGTAGGTTTTGCAAAAATAAGGTTGTGTCGGTCTTGAGGACTCTCTGCTTTTACCCATCATGAGAGGTTTGTGCGACACCTTGGTAATGAGACTTTTATAGGCCATCGGTTGAGACTTCACCAGCTGATATTAATTTGCACTGACAAGGGGCAGGATTGCTAATTACTGATAGATTTCAGCTGGTGTCTTGGCTTGCCATGCCGTTTTGCACCTCCCTTTCTTCAAGTGTTCAATACTTTTTTCCTGTGTCATTCATGTAACTTCATTTCTAAACTTTTATTTTTGGTTTCTTTGTATATATGGATTGCATGGGTTAATACCAACATGTGGTAAAAATGTCATGTCATGTCAATAGCACTTATAGAAATGTGAGGTGTTCAATAATTATTTTACTTGCTGCATAATTCCTTAAACAACTTGGATCTGGAAAGCTAGATGGACCCAATGACATCACTGCATATATGTGAAAGTATTAGCTAGAGGTTTAAATGAATCCAATTCTTACAGAGTTTACACAGATGCTAGGCATGCAAAAGGGCTCAATAAATAGCACACAATATGCTCTATTCACAGGTACCATTAGATGGCACAGCAAAAGGTATCACAATAAAAATAAAGGTGAATTATTCTACCTTAATGTAGAGATCTCATCAATGTGAATGTTTGTCCTTTAAAGTGGAATTCCAGGCAAACCCAAAACTTGACTTAAAGCGGAACTTCATTCTCTCAACAATGAATATTTTTAATCCTTATGCTGCTAGCATTAATAGTAAAGCATATCATATTTACTTGTTCTAAAAAAAATTTTAACACTTCTTCAGTTACTTAGTGGTTTTCATGCCTAGGCAAATAGTACGATACATCCCAGGAGTCTTCAGGAGGGGAGGAGGAGCTTTCCCAGCTAAGCACACCCTCCTGTCTGGGCAACGGGCAGATGAAATCCAGGAAATAAATGCTACATAAATCATGTGCCCTTACTCAAGATGACCACGACCAGAAAACGCTAGGGGTGGAAGGTGTTTTTCAGAGCAATTTCTCAGCAAAATAAAGTATCGAAATATAAATGGATGGGCAAGTTTGCTTTGAATATTAAAAATTAGATTGTTTTTGGTTTATAGTGCTCAGATGCAGTGAAGTTAGTTTTATACGTGGAGTATAAAATGTGAACTCCAGGTTTGGGACTACTTTACACAGTTTACTTTGGCCAAGCTGACCAAAAACGAACATCCCTAATCTGTCAGCCCACTGGATGTAGCTTCAGCTACATACAGTATACCGTGCTGAGCCAATCACGGCGAGCGATGTATTTGATTAATTCAAAGCCTGCTCGGGTCGGCTGAGTCAGAGGTGGGCTGATATTACAACCTCTGACTCAGCCAACCCAAGAAGGCTTTGAATTCATTAATAGAATACATTGCTTGCTGCGATTGGCTCAACGCGGTATACTGTATGTAGCCGAAGCTACAGTACATACAGTATTACCACACATCCAGTGGGTTGACAGGTTAGTGGGAGTAAACAAAACGGCTGCTAGACAAGACCCCATCATGGCTCCACCAGCAAGAAGGAAATATGAAGCAAGTTTCAAGCTGAAAGGCAATACGATGACTGTCTTACTAATGAATCGCAAGGGGTCATTGATGAACATGTCAGATGATGAACCTGATGAGGCTTTTGAAGGATTTTAAGTACCGGTAAGTCGAAACCATTTTTATTAAAATTATTTATACCAAATCTGATGTTTTTAAATGGGGTTGCCTCGGATTGGGGGGGGGGGGGGGGGGCGCGTTTTAAAAGACGAGTATAACCCAAAAACTAATGTTTTACCTGGAAAATTAGGGGGTCCTCTTTTACACCTGCATGGTATTTAAAATCGTCTTCCTGGTCTGTAGACACTGGTGACGTAGCCAGGGCCTGACAGATGCCATCGTTGCCTTCCTGCAAGAAATCTTATAAGATCTCAGGAATACATTTGGGAACACAAAATGTGCCAGATATCTAAAAGTGCATGCATTACATCTGGTGCAAAAATCATGAGGTCGGCCAGAGAACGAAGAAAAAGCCTGTTAACTTTTTTTTTTTTTTTTTTTTAAATAGTGCCACAGGTTTCAAAGGATGGGTTGGATAAACCAGGAAGACTGACTGAAGGCAAGAATATAGAGGCAGAAAATTAATTAAATTTTACTTATTTCCATATGCACATTTAATTTGTGCTAGAGGGTATGGGAGGGGGGTGGAGAGGTGCTTTAATTTCCTGTCCTGGAGTCCAGACATCTGAGTTTATAAATAATGACACTTTGCTTTAGTGTCACCTCCATCAGTATTACGTGACCATTGATAAAAGTAATTGAACAGCCTAGTGACAGAGCGCCGGTGTTGAAAACCAGCAACAAGCTCCACATCAGATTATTATGGCTCTGGTGACAGGGATTAACAGGATCCCAGGCCTTCAATTTAGACCTGTGAGTGGATTACCTGAATAGGTGAGTGAGAGGGCACGCAAGTCCTTTGGACCATTTACTAATCACACACCATTCAGATATTTAAAACGCAAAGATTTATGGAGAGTCTCAGGAATAATATACAAATATATCAAATATATATTCTGCATACATGCATGACACACACACACACACACACACACACACACACACACACACACACACACACACACACACACAAACACAAATACTTCATATATAAAATGTTTATATAGAAGGCTTTAAAGCGTTTATGTATATAAAAAGCCAGTAGGGGCATACATTAACCGCTTGCCGACCAGCCGCCACAATTTTACTGCGGCAGAATGGCACGGCTGGGCGAATCGACGTTACCGTACGTCGCTTCACATTTTGGCCACTAGGGGCACGCTCCCGCAGCGTGTGCCCGGAGCCGATGCGAGTGCCCTGCGGGCGCGATGACCGCCGGGCACCCGCAATCGCTCATGACAGAGCGAGGACCGGGATCTGTGTGTGTAAACACACAGATCCCAGTTCTTTCAGGGGAGTAGAGACATATTGTGTGTTCATACTAAACGAGGAAAAACACAAAGTGGGATATTTATTATAGCAAAAAGTAAAAAAGTTTTTTTTCAAAATTTTCGCTCTTGTTTATAGTGCAAAAAATAAAAACCACAGAGGTGATCAAATACCACCAAAAGAAAGCTCTATTTGTGGGAAAAAAAGATAGTCAATATTGTTTGGGTACAATGGCGCATGACCGCGCAATTATCAGTTAAAGCAACGCAATGCCGTATCGCAAAAAAATGGCCTGGTCATTGAGCAGCCAAATCTTCTGGGGCTGAAGTGGTTAAACAAAACCAGCAAGGATGGGAAAATAATAACTAGAAAAATGAATAGGGAAGGATGGCATGCCAACATGTCAGAATGTGAACAAACATATACACTCACTTGGTACATCTTACTCAGGGCCGGTACAAGGAGTAGGCAAAAGGGACGGATGCCCTGGGTGGGACCATTTACTGGAGGAAGGGGGGCATAGTAGAGGCCATGCTACAGGCCGCCTGTCCTGGGGCCGCTTTGATCTGTGGCTGCAGCGCTCCCCTCCCACCTCCTCCTCTTGTTTGTCACACAGCGCGGGGAGCGCTGTGTGTCAGGAAGTTGGGTCTGTGTGTGTGTGTTCGGCGGCACCGTAACAAGGTCCCGCCCCCCTAGACCAGCTCATGTGGTAGCAGATTGAATCAGTGTTCTGCCTATCACTTGAGCCTGTCTAGGGGGGCGGAACCTTGTTAAGGCACCGGCAAACACACACACAGACCCAGCTATGTGAGACACAGTGCTGCGGGAGATGTCCACTGTGTGATCCAGGGCAGGCTATGGTGAGTCGGCATTGATGGGCACAGCGAGGCGGCATTGATGGGCACAGCAGTATGGCATTTGATGGGCACTGGTGAGACTGTATTGATCTCTTGTATCGTGTCTGCAGTCTCTAACCATCGCCTGCATCATGTTCTCAGTCTCTAACAATCTCTTGTCTTATATCATGTCTGCAGTCTCTGAGGGGAGTTTGCTTAATTAATTAGCAATGGTATTGGTAATATGCAGCAGGAAGAGGGTTAATGCACTGTCATTGATGCATTCGTAAAGATCCCATCGTGTGTAGGCGCTGTAGCTTTTCACAGCGGGGGGGGGGGGGGGGGCACAGTTTTTCATCTTCGCCCTGGGCACCGAATGACCTTGTCCCGGCACTGATCTTACTAGTACCTTCAAAACTGTTAAATCTATACCATGAAGAATTAAGGCAAAGTGTTGGAAACATTCCTCAGAGATTTTGGTCTATATTAACTAACATCACGCAGTTGCTACCGATTTGTCGGCTGCACATCTATGATGTGAATCTCCTGTTCTACCACATGACAAAGGTGCTCTATTGGATTGAGATCTGGTGACTGTGGAGGCCATTGGCGTACAGTGAACTCATTGTCATGTTCAAGAAACCAGTTTTAGATGATTTGAGCTTTGTGACATTGTGCATTATCCTGCTGGAAGTACCCATCAGAAGATTAGTACAATGTAGTCATAAAGCAGTGATGTCAAACCTTTGAGACCGAGTGCCCAAACTACAACATAAAACCAACTTATTTATTTCAAAGTGCCAAAATCCATTGTAATGCAGCACATTGCACATCTCCACACTTTAAACTTCTAGCACATTATGTATTGGCCTTCAGCTCACACCTCTGTTGTCCGGCCACAGCACATTATACATTGCTATGTAACACATAGCACACTTCCTCACCATGCAGCACACCCCTCTATGCAGGTTATGGCACATATTCCTCTCCATCACACATCTGGTCCCCCCCCTCTGCAACTCACCACCTGTGGTACAGCAGTGGTGCAGTGACATTCATGTAGCCTGTCTTGCTGCCTCTGCCCATACACAGCTCTCCTGCTATCACCATAGCACAGAACATGGTCAAGTGGCGCGGCAGCTCCAGGCTCTCTCACCAATTGAACGAAGCGGCTGCCGCTGCACACAGGCGGCCCCCAGGCAAACAAACACCCACTTCTCCTCCAGCGGCAGTCAATTGACTACTCATTCCCTGTCTGAGGGAGGCGATAGGACACCCTTCCTGCCAATCTGAGTTGGTCCCGCAGTGCTTTCGTCAAAGAGATGTCCGCTGAGTCCAAGTGCTGTGTGTGATCTGGTGGAGGTAGGTGGTGCCGGGAAACTGGGCACTTTGTCCTCCTATTGAAGTGTGAGGAGCCTTTG